>NC_041403.2:124028273-124165773 GCF_900747795.2 Erpetoichthys calabaricus
ATAGCCCAAAATCACACAAGAAGTGCTGCAATGGGCTGTACAAGTTTTTGTCCCAGACGTAAGGTGCACCATGGCTGTGAGGTCAAATGATACCCTGCCACAGAGAAGAAATCCACAAGCAGGAAGACATAGATCACAGTTTTAGCTGTACACAGCTTTAGTCTTAACAGGTGGGAGTTTGGGCTGTATTCCAGTAGAACAGGACAGAACAACAATCATGTGCAGTAGCCGGTAAGTGGCATAGGGGTAGGGCATCTTCTAGATCCTGTCAAAGTGGAGATCAGCACTCTTAGACCAAAGAAGGCACTCAGAGTCTCAGGATAGGCAGCAGAATCAAGTTTTATTGTGCAGTGCACATACAGACTCAATTCAGGTGAACTGAGCGCCCAGTAATGGGGCCATTTTACTTTTACTACAGTTCTTATTAAGAGCTTACCTCACTTGCCTTTCCCAAGGTTTCTTCCATTTTTTCCCTACAAGGTTTTTTTGGGAGTTTTTCCTTGTCTTCTTAGAGAGTCAAGGCTGGGGGGCTGTCAAGAGGCAGGGCCTGTTAAAGCCCATTGCGGCACTTCCTGTGTGATTTTGGGCTATACAAAACTAAACTGTATTGTATTCTATTGTACTTAGCTCATTTTTCACCTTCATCTGTCACCCAACATTCCATTGCCTTGGTCCTGGCTCTAATTAGCTCTGCCAATATTTCTCAGCCTAATGAGTGTAGTACTCTGTTCTATCCATCATGCCCACTTGACAGGCCCTCTCCACACCTTGCACCTGTCCAGTGCCTGCCACCATTATTTCCTATTTTTCAGCTCACTTTCACCACATAGAAAGGGGTGGTGGGGGGGTTGAGGTTGCCTGTCATTCCCTCTCTGCATACCTGACCTTGACTTATGAAATATGTCTGGTTTCCAGATTGCTAAGAAAAATAAAAAATATACAGACACAGGCCTTTTTGTGATTTTACACTTACTATACTAACATGCAGTAAGATATAATGCTCATTTTCATATATGCTCCTGATTCTCCTTGAATATATGCAAATCATCAACTTTAAGAATATATTTTTCTATAATCCCTAATCTATACACTTCATGAAGAAAGTCCCATGGACATTCTGCTGATATCCAGACTTGCTTTCTGCTTCTCCAATTCAAGGTTACACAACTGTGCAGTCTAGCCTGCGTGGCACACATGTGCTGCACACAAAATGGTGAAGCCTTCCAAAATGACCAGAGATCAGATCCAGAGTTTACTTAAAAGAACCTTGTTGCATAGAAAAGGGGATTATGTTTTAAGAGGGAAGATGTCCCAGACCTTCCACAACAAAACATGGTAATATTTTAGCTGTTCTTATCTGAGCTGGAACTGCCTAACTCTTCTGTCTCTTGCTGTTCTGTAGCCCTGTTGTTTTGTTTGTTCAGATGTCGATGCCTGGTTGATTGGCCACTCTGAGATGATGTTCATTGGCATGCCCTGATATGAATTAGAACACTGTCCAGCTTGGTTCCTGCCTTGTGCTTGATGTTACTATCATGGACTCCCATCATTGCACTGGCTGAATGAAATCTGAAAATAAATAAATGGCTGAATTAACATTGCAGACAAAAAATATCATTTTTAGTAAGTTAGTACACTTCCTAAAGATCTTCATGAAGAAAGTCCCATGGACATTCACTTGATGTCCAGACTTGCCTTCTGCTTCCCCAATTCCAGGTGACACAACTTTGCAGTCCAACCTTCCTGACACCCATTCTGCTGCACAGAAAGGCAAAATGAAAATTCTTTCAAAATGGAAAAGATCAGAGCCAAAGTTCTACACTGTGAGCAGAATTGGAATTTGAGAGACCAACATATTTGCAACGTCAAGATACAAAGTAGTTTGTCTGAATGAAATGCTGGATAAAAAGTTTCTTGGTTTACCCATGTGCAGCTGGGATGTGCTCCTCTCCCTCTTTCACATTGTTGCTGAGATAAACAGATGTGTCACAAGTAGGCATTTTACCTCAGTCAACATATAATAGCTGAGCTGAATGAAGGAGTAACTGGGACAGGTGTCCTGTTTCTTAATGCACCTAAGTTGGTGGATATGTCACTGGTATGTATCCCATATCTCTTTCCTGTGATAGCTGATCTGGCCTGTCTGGCCGATGTGTCACTAGCAGGCGTTACCCTATTTATGACTTTTTATAGCTTAACCGGAAGCTGCATCATGTTTTTCAAGACACCTGAGCTGGCTTTTCTAGGTTAAATGTTGCTAGAAGACATTACCATTGACATTTCTTACTGTAACAGCACAAGACGATCTGGCCGAGGTGTCATTAGGAGGTAGTTTTTCCACTTTGGCTAAGCTGATTGGAAGTGTCACTGGGAGCCAGTGTTCCTGTTTGTTCCTTTTACAGATGAGCTAAATGAAGGTATCATTGGCAGGAACGTTCTGGTTCTTAGTATACCTGAGCTAGCTATTCTTGTGAGGTTGTTACTAGTGGACATCTCTCACTATACCTGAGCTGTCCTTTGAGTTCTGGTTGTCACTGAGAGACCTTATCATCTTTATTAAATATTACATTACATTATAACTAGTTGGAGGTCTCTCTGGGGATACTTCTTGTTTTCCAACACTGATCAGCTGGCTTCTCTGGCCCAGGTACAATTAGTAGGTATCTCCATTCCTCTTTACTATAGTACAGTTTATGGGCTATCTGATCTCGCTGAGATATCTGATGGAGAATTTTTCTGTTTACCATCACACTTGAGTTGGCTGGTCTGGTTCAGGTGTTACTGGGATAGACTTCTTACTTTATAGAATTCCGATCTTCCTGATTTGGCTAAGCTGTTACTAGAAGATGCCTTTATTCCTATTTTGTGCTGTATCCATCAGGCAAGGCCCAACTGGAAGGCATCTTTTCTTGTTGTCTTTTACAGCCGAGCTGATTGGAGATGTAATACTTACAGTATATCTGGCAAAGTCAACATACATGTCCACACACAAAGACATTACCTGATACACTGACATGAGTTTGAAATGTGTTCACAAATTTTCCAGTACCTTTAGCATTCCGGTAAAATATTTTTCTTTGAAATCCACATCACAAAGAGAATTTCAGGTGTATTGGATCAAGTGGTTTATCATACACTACAACAGTCTGATTATACTGATGCTAAAAAGGTACATAAATTCAGTTTTCCACTGTACCTGAGCTGGACAACTTGGACCTGTTGTGAGTTTTAGGTGCCTCCTCTCTGGTTGCCTTGTATAGTTCAAGTAATCAGAGGTCTCACTGTAAATGTTATAAGCACTCAGGTGGTGTTCATATTGATTTTGTTTAGAACAAAATAATAAATAGGAGATGGAACAAAACCAAATAGAAGAGATTGAATATGGTCAGTACCTACAAAAGGTCTGAGCTAAAATAAATATCAAGCACCACAACCAAAATGAAAACCAAAGTAAGTGCTCAAAAATTAATGCATAAAAGTCCTAAACTTAATAAGAATTAAGATAGTCTTGTTGAATATTTTGTTTCTGGAGAATTCGATCCAAAGCTCAGATAATCAGGAGATACATGCCTCCATCTTTTATAAAGTGTTTTCGGCTTAATGTTCTTCAACATTGAATCACTGTGAATTTAATTTGGCTTTTTTTAAACTGATCATCAGAAAAAGACTCTTTAATGTCAAAGTGAAAACAGATCTCTGCAAAGTGAGCTAAAATAATTACACATAAAAAATACAAACTAATTGATTGTATAAGTATTAAACCCCATCAAGTCAGTGTTTAGTAGCTGCACCTTTGGTAGCCATTGCAGCCTTCAGGCCACTATCTGCTTTACACATTAGGATGCATGGAGATCATGAATGAACAGCCTTTCCCAAGTCCAGCCACAAATTCTTCATTGTATTGAGTTATGGTCTCTGACTCGGCCACCCCAGGACTTTCACATTGCTGTTTTAAGCCACTCCTGTGTATCTGTTGTTTTATATTTTGGGTCATTGTCTTTTTTTTTTTTTTTTTTAGGGGTGATGGAAACCACATGTTTATCAATTCCATTCCATTCCAATAGATAAAAGTTCTTTTGTCCTACTACAATTAAACTATTTTTTCTGTTTCTTAGTGCACTTGAGCTGCTGTGGCTAGCTACGTTGTATCTTCATTCCTGTTTTTTTAACAAACTGGGGCAGGCCGGTTTAGCCCAGTGATGACTTTTAGGCATTGCCCCTTTGTTTACGTGAATAGCTGATTGAGCTGATTGATGGTGTTTCTAAGAGCTCCTTCTTCTCCTATTATTTCCTTAAATGGAGTCCCAGTCTTCTTTGTTTTCCCAGTCTCACCTTCTCACCTTGTGTTTGAATTAACTTTGTGCTGTGGTTTAATAATAACTGATTGCTATTAATTACACTTTATAAAGCACATTTCTAACCTGCTCAGAAGCACTTTACATTGACAGTGGGGAGCCCCTTCAACCACTACCAATGTGTAGCATCCATCTGGATGATGCGACGGCAGCCATTCTTGCGGCAGTATGCTCACCACACATTAGCTATTAGGTGGAGTGAAAGTGAAAGTTAGCCAATAAGGGACAGGGGATAATTAGGGGGGCAGAATGGTCGAGGGTGTGATGAGCATTGACCCAGGACATCTGGGCAGAACCTTCAAAAGATGACCACAGAGAGTCAGGATCTCAATTTTCTGTCTCTTCCAAAAGGGTGGCACCATTTTTTACAGCATAGTTTCCCAGTTATTACACTGGGGCAATGGGATTCACACACAGACCACTGGGTAAGCACCCCCTGCTGGCCTCACCAGCACCTCAACCAGTAAGCTTTTCTTAGTGCTGGCTGGGCCCAAAATGTGCAGCTTCATGTGGATTACCTGTTCTAAAGTGCAAGTGGTATGGCAGCAGTTCTGTGTCTGCAGTGTTGAGGAATCAACCTCAGAAGCACTAAGAATCTAAACCCGCTTGCTCAATGTGAAACTTCAAATAGTATCTGAAAAAATGAAACTATTGCAAAATGTAGTTATCTAATTATTATTTTTTACTTTTTCCTATGTCCTCCCCTCCAAGTGTACTGTAAATAAATGAAAGAGGCAAAGTGAAATCATATGTAGGCAGCTTGCCAAGCACAGCAATTACCTGGTGTCTTGTCGAGCAGGACCATCACGGGATGAGCGGTGCATGGCGGCGAGATGACAAGAGTGAACCATCAAGATGTTGCAGCCAAGGCATAATGAAAACATGAGGTGTTTGGAGGAGCCTGTAGAAGTAATTAGAGAGGCACTTCAGAAAGTTGAAATACTCAACAGACTGACTGCCACCATCCCCCTGCCCCAACCATCACCCCTTGAGCTTTCTTTTATTTTGAAAATGTTCACATTGTCTTTTGGCTTTGCAATACATGAGACGGCGCTTTGCATGAACTTCCACTGCTCTGCAAGGTCACAAGGCGAGGAATGTGTGAAGGAAGGAGAGACAGACAGGAGTATGACTTCCTGGCATATATGAAAATGGAGAGTGGACACATGAAGAGGGGGCATCATGGGGTAAGCAGGTACATGTATAATGTGAAATAAATACTAGCATGTCCCAATTAACATGCAGCCTGTTGCCATTCTTAGCAAATCTAATAACCTTGCCTCAAACCTTTTGTCTTCCTGACCTAAAACATCTAGTAGGCACATTCCCATCACCTAATCCCCCTAAATTACTGCAACAAAGCTTCCAGTAATGGTCTTCTGCTTAGACAGTGGTCAGTGCCAGGCACCAAAGGGTTTAAAGGGGTTATCATGTAAAGGGTGCAAGGCTTGAGGCTCCTGCATGATGCCTGTACTGCAGCTCTCACTGCAGGGACCTTTGGCACAGTTCGACTCTTAGTGTTTCGGGAACAAAGAGCACTCTGTTAACACTGCTGTTATTGTTTAGCTGTAACGAGATAAGAGCGGCTTGGAACAGGACCCAGATGAAATGTCAGCGGGGCACAACAGGTAAACATCTCAGTGTGGAGAGACAAAGACCTCCTTCTGGACTGGGAACTGGGCCTTAAGAGATGTGCACTATGACACCATAGCATACCCACTTCTCATCCAGTCCTCTCCGCTTCATTAAGGGTAATTTGAAAAAGCAGCCAAAAATATACTAAAGGTAGCTGAGGCTATTAGGTCTTATAATCCCACAGCTAATACACATCTTCCATCCATCCATTTTCCAACCAGCTGAATCCGAACACAGGGTCATGGGGGTCTGCTGGAGCCAATCCCAGCCAACACAGGGCAGGAACCAATCCCGGGCAGGGTGCCAACCCACCGCAGGACACACACAAACACACCCACACAAGGGCCAATTTAGAATCGCCAATCCACCTAACCTGCATGTCTTTGGACTGTGGGAGGAAACCGGAGCGCCCGGAGGAAACCCACACAGACATGGGGAGAACATGCAAACTCCACCAGGGAGGACCCGGGAAGTGAACCCGGGTCTCCTAACTGTGAGGCAGCAGTGCTACCACTGCGCCACCATGCCGCCCTAATACACATCTTTTTCTTGTATTTTTATCATTTTATATTTAATGTTAGCTTTGATATAACTTGATGTGCAGACCAGTGGTGCAGCAGTAGTTCTCTCTGCATAGAGTTTGCATGTTCTCCCTGTGGCTTTCTCTTACAGTGGAAACCTATGCAAGTTGGATGAACTGGTGTTGCTAAACTGGCCCGTGTGTTCACCCAGTGATGGCAAGGCTCTCTGACCAGGAGTTGACCCTGCCTTGTGCTGGGATCAGCTGGGTGCAAAGCAGGGTCAGCTCGGGACAGGGGGCCAGTCCACGGCAACGCCCACTCATGTAACCCAACCCAATTGAACACATGGAGATTGTGCAAACTCAACAGAGTACTGGATCTGTGAGGCAGTAGTGCCTACTTCTGCAGTATAAACTGAATGTGGAAAATGAAAAAGGTGCTATAAACAATTACAAAAGCAGAGGTTGTGACAAAGGGTTAATTCTGATTTTACACCCAATGCTGCTGAGCTTCGGCTCACTGTGAGCCTGCAATGGAAGAACATGGTTAAAAAATAAATAGGAGGGCAATTCATAAAATGCATTATAAAAAATACAGTGCTAAGGTGATAAGAAAGCTATGTAGATAATGGACACTGTAACATTTATGGTAGGAAAGGTACTAAAATAATTGCAAAAATGACGCTATCATTGCTGTGTTGGGAAAGAGATTATAAAAGAAATCATCAGACCAGCCATTATTTTTCGAGGCACCCTTCTCATATCCTATCCAGTTTTATATTTGCCTTCTTTGAAGATGACTCTCTCAGAGTGCTTTATATGTCTTTACTCTTCCTCATGCATCTCACAATCTATTGCACCACCAAAGCCAAACTGACCAATCAAATTGCTCAGAGGGATCAGACACACACACCTTAGTGTTTTGTTAAATAGTAGATGTGCAATCAGATCAGGACATCACAATGTTGCTAGGCTTAATGCTCCAGGAGACCAGCTTAATTTCCATTTGTGTGGGTTTTTCTTGTTCTCCCTGTATTTTCTCAGCTCTGGTTTTCCATCCACATTCCTGATACTTGCACATTAGAGTAACTGAAGACTCTACGTTGTTCTTTTGTGAGTGAGTATGGGTATGTGCCCTGCTAAAGACCCATCCAGGTATGCTGCTCATATATGTTTTGAAAATACACAACCCTGAACTGGACAAGCAGAGACAGACAGAAAGCAAATTTTAAGTCAATAGTAGAAACAGCCCTGGGTAGGCAAAATGAAAGTGAGGTCCAGTGTGAACCCCCTGGACCCTGGACTGAAAAACTGACTGATGGAATGATTGCCAGCACTCACCATGACAGTGTAAATAAATATGATTGTAATACATTATCAAATATGAAATGGCAACAACAAATTTTTATTCAAATAAAATCTACAGTGCTGGTAGATACCAATAAAGACAGCACTGCCCTCAGAGCAGACTGGCAGACACAATAACGCAGACAGGACATTGTGCCCCGCTTCTCTGATAGTAGAGATAACAAATGGACTAATGTAAAATAAAGTATGAACAAGAGCACCACAGAAAGAGCAGTCTGAAGAAAGCTGGTGACACTTTATAAATGTCAATATGATAAGAAAGTGATCACTTCAAAGACATTAGAAATGAATGTAATAAAGTCTTTTATTAAAAATGGTATTAAGTATATTATAATTTGTAGTATAAAAGGAATTGCAAGAGGATGCATCATCCATCCATTATCGAACTTGCTTAATCTTATTTAAGGTTTTGGGAAGAGAGAAATTACCACAGCATAACATTGTCAAACCCGCTTAACCCAACTGAGGGCTGTGGGAAGCTGGAGCCTGTTCTGACAATGTTGGGGAGAATGGAGCAACTAACCACATGTGGGGAGCCATCACTTGCACTTCCCCATTAGAGGATTAAAGTTTTGTCGATTAATCTAACATACCCATCTTGGGTGAACACATAAGAAAAATATGTAACCTGGACAGTGGACAAGTGCTGAAGTGTAATCCAAGACGCTTAATCTATGAGTGGTTTCTAAAAGTATTCATACCCCATCACTTTCTACATACTTAATTGCGTTGCAGATTGAATTTTAATTGGATACATTTGCCATTATTGCTCACCAATCCACACTAAAAAAACAATACTGACAAAGTGCAAATGTGTTTTCAGAAAGGTTTACAAATTAAAAATAAAAAACTGAAACCTCTCATTCATATAGTTGAGACGTTTTGCTGTGGCACTCCAAACATTTGAATCCTGCGTGCTTTAATGCTCTTTGAAAATCTAGAATTTGATTGGAGTCCAAACTGAATTGATTGGACAGCATTTAGAAAGGCACCCATTTGTTTATAGAAGGCCCCACATTTCACACTGCATGTCAGGGCAAAAACCAAGCCATGAAGTCCTAGAAACTCTGTAGACATCCACCATCAAATTATGGTGAGGGATCGATCAGGACAAGGGGATAAAACCATTTCTACAGCTTTGTGTGTCCCCTGGAGCACAGTGGGCTCAATAATTGTGAAATGAAAGAAGTTTGGAATTATTCAGACTCTTCCAAGAATTAATCTGGTCAAACTGAGTAACTGGGGAAGAAGGGCCTTGGTCAGGGCGCTTACCAAGAGCCTAATGGTCACTCTACCAGAGCTTCAGAAGTCCTCTACTGATATGGGAGAAGCTGCTGGAAGGATGACCATATCAAAACTCCATCACCCAGGTGTTTATGGTTGAGTGTCTGACTCCCTTTTGGTGTTTGTAGGAAAAAGACTCTCTAGTGTGGTGAGACAAAAACTCAATTCTTTGGGCTGAACTCCAAGCACTACATTTGGTGAAGACCAGGTACTGCTTATCACCTGTCTTATACCATTTCTGTGGTGCAGCATGCTGGTGGCATCATCATGCTCTATGGATGTTTCTCACTAGCAGGGACAGGAAGATTGGTCAGAATACAAGAAAGATTAAATGAAGCCAAAAACAGAGAGGTCCTTGAAGGAAACCTGATCCAGAGTGCATTTCACCTCAGACTGGAGCAATGTTGCACCTTTCAGCATGACAATGGCAGGAAGCATACAGACAAGACAATGCTGAAGTGGCTTCACGACAAGTCTCTGAGTGTCCTTGAGTGGCCAATACCTAATTCTCAAAGTGTATCTGCGGAGAGAACTGAAAGTGGCAGTTTACAGACACTTCCCATCCAATGTGGTGGAGCTTAAGGGGATCTTCTGGTAAGAATGGGATAAACTGCTCAAATGCAGGTGTGCAAACCTGGTACAGACTTACCCACGAAGACCTGAAGATGTACTTGATGCTAAAGGGGCTTCTACAAAGTAATGGATTAAGTATATCAATGCTTATTTGGATAAGAGATTTCAGTTTTTCATTTTATTTGTAAACCTTTCTAAAAACATGTTTTCACTTCATTATTATGGGTTGTTGAGTGTAGATCGATGGACAAAACTGTCAAATTTGTCGATTTAAAATTAAATCTACAAAACAATAAAGTGTGTAGTAATAGGGTGTTGTACAGTGTTAGCCATGGTGGATGCAGTGAGACGTCAAGCAAAAGAACACCTTTTATTGGCTAATTGAACAGATTACAATATGCAAGCTTTCGAGGCAACTGAGGTCCCTTCTTCAGGAAGGTTGAAATCAGATTGTAATGTGTAGATAGTGAAATGAAATTATGATATTCAATGTCCTAATATTTTTAAAAATTTAAAATTGAAACATAAAAGCAAATATTGTATAGTACATAAAACACACATAAATTCCTAAATCACTAAATCGAATTTGTGGTCAAGTGAAGACAAAGCCAATTCCAGCAGCGCTGAGCCCAAGGCAAGTAACAACCCCTGAATGGAGTGCCAGTCCCACTCTTGCATGCACACCCACAGGTCAATTTATATTCGCCAATTAACCTAAAACACGCACACATCTTTGGGGCTTGAAGAGAAAAACACACAGAGACAGAGATAACAATAAACTCCACACCAATATGACCCAGCACTGGATTGTCAGTCCATAAACCAGCAGCATTAATTAGTGCGCTTTCCTAGTCATGCACAGTTTGAGAGTTATTGCAAAATAAAGTGTGCTGCATGAAGTAATGGCATGATGTCCATGATGATCTTTATAAAAGAGGTCAAATAAACAAATATATTGAGCATGTGGATTGCTCGATACCAACCAGTTCAGCTTCAAGAGGAACCACTCAAATGAGATGGCTCTACTAATGGTGGTCAACCAGCCATGACTTGCTAGAGCTACTAACATGTCATGCTAGATCTCTCCTCTGCCTTCGACATGGTCAACCATGACATCCTTCTTGCCTCCCTCTCTGACACTGGCATCTTTGTGACTGCTCTCAGATGATTTCAGTCCTATATCTCAAGCAGATCCTACAGTGTGTCCTGGCGAGGAGAGTTGTCAAAGGAACACCAGACATGTACAGGTGTACCCCAAGGATTGGTGGTGGGTCTTCTACTTTTCTCTCACTCTACACTACCTCGCTGGGCTCCATCATCCAATCCCATGGTTTGTCTTATCAATGCTTTGCCGATGATGCACAACAGTACCTATTGTTCCCCCTGGAGGACAGTATCAGCTAGAGTCTGTGAATGTCTTACTGATATCTCAAACTGGATGAAGGACCATCACCTGCAGCTCAACTTGGCAAAAACCGAGCTTATTGTGATCCTGGTTAGCCAGTCTGTTTAAATCCCCATCTCTGTACACCTCGGCTTGTTGATGCTAACACCTGCCAGGTCAGTTTGCTATATTTTTCTGACCATATTTCTGCTGTTTCTCATTCCTGCAGGTTCACACTGTACAACATTCGCAAGATCAGACCTCATGTGCTGGAATATCCAGCACAACTTCTGGTCCAGGTTTTGGTCTTGTCGCGTCTGGACTACTGCAACTCACTTCTGGCAGGAATATCCGTATGTGCTATCAAACTACTGCAGTTGGTCCAAAATGCAGCGGCCCATCTTGCATTTAACCAGCTGAGGCACATGTCACTACTCTCCTCAGGTCGCTACATTGGCTTCATAGCAATACATATTAAGTTCACATCCTTAATGCTTGCCTACAGAGTAATCAATGGGTCAGCACCTGAGTATATGGAGACACTGGTGAGGTGCTATTTAACTTGTTGCCCACTCAGGTCCTGCCAGGGTCTGGTGATGACTCTTTTCTTTTGTAGTTCATAGTTGGTGGAATGAGCTGCCCACCTCCATCTGTACTGCTGACTCCCTTAATGTACCTAAGAAGCAATTGAAGACCCATCAGTGAATATCTGTCTAATTGACAGGTTAAAAAACGAAAGACCTTTGCTCTGTGATATTTTATATTGTTGGTTAATTAGTTGTTAGACTAAGTTTATATGGTTTATTGATTCTAGCACTTATGGCAATCAGCCTTTTGTTACCTGTCCTATTACAGTTACTGAACAAACAGGCTCTAGCCTAATGTTACTCAATTATGTTTACCTCTTTTGTAAGTGGCTCTGGATAAAAGTGTCTGCCAAGTAAATACATGTACATGTAAATGTAAACGGAAGCATGTAAGGAACAAACAAGTGTGAAAAAAGTTCTCACTTTTAAGACACAGTAGCAGACCACCAGTTGTCATAATTGGAAAACTGAAAGCATTTGTTTGCAATTTGGTGAGCATAGGATTAACCTTTCATTCCTAATACCGTTTCATAAACTCTTAAGTGCACTTGAATGATTTTATGGTCCTCTCAGATTCACAAGTTTATTGACAGCCTGAAAGTACAGCAAATCTACTCCTGTGGCAGTCTCCTTTTTGAATCAAAATGTGCAATTCTTCCTAATTACTAGATTGCGATTACCAGTGTGCAATTAAATTGTATCGGGGTTAATTTAATATACGATGGCATGGTAAAAGCAGAATGCCAGGATGCCTATTAAGGCATTAAACTGTCAATCAGTGAAGTTTTCTGTGGACACCACACCATAGAACTCGAGAAACACGATCATTCTTGTGTGCTCCGCCGTTTATTTAGGCATTTGTTTGCAAATCTTGCCAGTAAAGTCGTTACAATGGCTGTTCCCTGGTAACGCCGCGCACCTGAGAGGTGTACAGACGCGCACGTCGCCTGCTGCGAGAATCAACAAGCCGCAAGATCGGCGTGATGGGGCGCTGGCACTGAGGTGGACCCGGTCAAAGACGCCTTGTAAAGTGCAGCAGATCGCCGCAGCAACATGAATCATTGCTTCGGTAAAAATATGTAACTCGGCCTCCTATGCTAACAAACATCTGCGGTGTTTTTTTTTTTTATATATATATTTTTTTGCCCGAGACAACCACTAATGATGAAGAATGTAATTACAATAATTTTGCATCAGCACCTGGCGCAGCTGGCTGACAGTGTTTACTGGAATCCTAAACAATATATATTAAGGGCCGGGCTGAGTTATTTGGGACTGCGTATTCGAATTCCGGCATTTCACAAAATTGGCGATCCACGCTGAGAGGTTTTTAATGTTTGTGGCGCGGAAGTTGACATAAACATATATTTTCGTCCATTATATATAATGGATGTAACTACCATGTCTTCTATATATAATTTGAATATCCTTATATTAAATCTTACTATTACATATAGGATCTAGAAGTGAAATATGGGAGGCACGGTAGCATTGCTCCTTGACGGATCCAGTGGCCGGCCTTGGATAGAGGAGCACGTTTTCACCGGCTTCCTGGATTGACACGCACTGGCAACTCTGAACTGGCCCCAGTGTCAGCATGTGTGGGAGTGTCGGCGCTCTGCGGGTTCTGCCTTGCAGCCGGTACTGTAGGCATAGGCTCCACCCCAAAACTACGATCCTCAAATTAATGTAACCGGGTTTATAAATGGAAATGTTATGAAATACGTGAACAATGTCAAGTGAAATGTATTTAAAATGGAAATGGTAAGAAATACGTGAACTATGTCACGTGAAATGTATTTTAATATTCTGTGTTACTGGATTCCCTTGGGTTGTAAGCCCATAAACCAGGCGTGCACTCAATCACTGTCTTTTGTGGTGCGGTGCACAGCTGCAAGACTGCAGGTCGAACTGTTTCAAATTCCACATGTTACTGTTCAACGATGTGTTCATTTCACCATTTTCTGAAGCCGCTTGTTGCAATAAGGGGTCTCGAGGTGCAACGGCTTTCTCTCTGCAGGGCGACGATTCATCGCAGGGCACAGATCACTCACTCACACCGGCGTCATCGGTGAGGCGTAAGAGGAAACCGCAATGTTTGGAGAAAACCCACGTAGACACTGAAAGGACTGGAGTGTAAACTCAGCCGCGAACTTCTGCGCCATCAAATCAACCAACACAAATATAAACTTGAAGTCTGTTCTACTGTTGAATATCAAAATTCAATTATTATTTTGTATTTCCAACCCCCGTGACCCTCCTCAGGATTAAGTGGCCTTAGTAAATGGCATGTCGTTTTCTTTTGGATTTGTTTTATTAACTTCAGTTAATGAGACTGTTACCTCGGCTGCCCGTGCAAAAATTCCGACAATACTAAGTGGTTGTATTTAAACCGATTTTTACTTCAAGAACTTTGTAACTTCCAAGAATAAGGCCAGAGGATGATCTCAAAGGCCTGACATAGGTGCAGGTTCAGCACGTCACTCGGAGAGACTGCTGAGTGCAGCCACACCCCGTGCCAGTTGGGCGTTAAGCGTTTCTCGTAGGGAACTCCCATTCCCTACGGGCTCCCGGGGAGCGCTTACTGTTGATCACAGACGATGTGCTTCAAGATTTGTAAATCAAAGCAGCGTTTGAACATTTGACTTAATTCCCCCACCCCCTTCCCCATCAAACCGAGTCAGCACTCTTAGCAAGGTTGGCTTCGGGACTTGTGTGTATTTAGCGTTCCGAAGCACATTTGGTGAACGAGCGATGTGGATGGCTGTATGTAAGTAAGTGACAGCATGTGGTGCCCATATATCGATCATCCCTTTAATTGCGTAAATTCACACTTTGGTTTGCATTTTTTAAGCAAGCCTTTGAGCGGCTTGCATTCCAGGCTTAGTTGCTTTTATCCTGAGATCGCTCTCCTCCATTCTGAAACAAAAAACAGTCATTCGGAAAAGTCTTACCGTGAAATAAAAACGATCTTTAAAAGTAAGGCTATTTTGAAATAAAACCTTTTATAATAAAACGATTGGAATATATGTCCCAATAATTAGATGCCTTTTGAGACGGTTTGCTACCGAGTGTGAAGCGGCAGGGATGAGGGCGAACATCTCGAAATCTGAATCATTGTGCCCTGCAGGAAAACGGCGGAGAGTCCTCTTTGATTGAGAGGTGATGTACTGCCTCAAGTGGAGGAGTTTAAGTACGTCGGGGACGGGGTCATGTTCACGAGTGAGATCGACAGACGGATCGGGGTATATACTCAGGGCCGGCGCCACCATTAAGGTGAATTAGGCATTCTCCTAGGGCGCAGATCATAATACGAACGGCTGGCGCACTAATAAGCTTGGCCAAGAACGCAAAATAACCCTAGCACCGGCACTGGGTGTAATGATCCGTAGTAGCGAAGAAGCAGCTGAATTAGAATGTGTATCTCTCGATGTAATAGAGATCAGCGTTCCTACCCTCACGCACGATCATTAGATTTGGGTAATAACCGAAAGAATGAGATCGAGTGTGCAAAAGCGGCCGAAATAAGCTTTCTCCGCAGGGTGACTGGGCTCTCCCTTAGAGACAGGGTGAGAAGTGCAGACATCCGAGAGCCGGAGAAGAGCCGCTGATCCTCCGAATCGAGAGGAGCCAACTGAGGTGGATTGGGCATCTGATACGAATGCCTCCCTGCCGCATCTCTCTATGGTGGACACGACCAGCTGGGAGGAGACCCCCGGGAAGACCCAGAGCCCACTGGGAGAGCTACATCTCCCAAACGGCTTGGGAACAAGAGCTGGCATGTGTGGCAGGGGAAAGGACAACATGAGCCTCACTGCTATGACTGTTACCTCACCGGAAAAGCGGTGGAAAAAATAATGAATGAATTTATGAAGAAACGAATAAATAGATTTATTTGGTTATATTTTTTCATAACATGTTTATATCGCTTTACATTTGCATATGATTATTTATTTCATTAGTGTCCTTTTTTGTTTTATTTTGGCACAAATGGTATTCCATTCTCCTTCACGGAATCTCGTCTGGTTCTGTCACCGGCGTTTTGGTGTCTGAAAGTGGTCGTTTGCCTTTCCTGCGCAGTGTGTGCTGACCTCCGACATCCAAAATATCTTACAGATTTGAGCGACGTGTGCTTCAAGAGTAGGTTCCGACCCCCCTTATTGGCTTCAGAAACTTGATAGCATTTGTTGCCTTTTCCGTATCTCCCTGCGATTTACAGATTTCTTTCTAATGTCTTTTCAGAACATAAGGACATCACAACACAAACACCCTTAGTGTCTCACTGTGTGGGGCCATTCATGCTACACAAAGAAGAAAGTTCACAAGTTTATTTATTTCTGATCGCCTATAGTGTCGAATTCTCAGCGAACAAAAGATTTGCTCAGCCACTTGGTGTTCGCCTTGCATTAATTTTTGATGGACTGTAAGCCTGGACGTAGGTGACACCAGCAGCAAATTTTTGGATTTAATAGTTTTTCCTTTCTTTCACTTTTGTAGACTCCATCTGCTCACAACGTTAGGATCCAGGGAGTACAATGAATGAATGAATATATGTGTATAGATCCTCATTGTATGAAAAGGCGAGTTGAGCCTCAGGAGCCATATGTAGGTAGGATTCTTTTTTTAACATGACTGGAAAATGCACACAATGCAGCTGAGGGATTGAAATGCTTGGGCAGAATCACGCATTATTTCATCTTTATGTCAGTTTGAGCTACCTTGACTGTCTATCTTAGTAAAAGAATAAGTGTCTGAGTGCGCTGTGTCATTCCAACAGGTCACAGATGCATCACAAACATTTGCAGTAATAAAATGAATTACATTTTTCATGCCAACAGATCACATCACAACAACATCACAAACATTAATACTACTTTTACAAATCCCATGCCAAATGGTATGTAATAGAAACATGTGCAATGCACTTGTCATTCCAACAGTTGGCACATCACAAACATTGGTAGTAATGCTTTTTATTACTGTGCCATCCTGGAGATATTCTTGCCAGCCAGGAACCTCAACATGAAGACTATTCAAATGTCCCAAAGAGCTTGGCAGGTTCTTTACTTCACAAAACACTGTTAAAATTCTTTAGTGGCCATTTGCTGGAGGGCAGGCCTTTGTCTCGTATAACATTTCAGTGTCTGTGTCTGAACACTCACTTCTAACTGATTTCTTGAAAACAGATATGAAACCATTAGGGTGACACGAGGGAAAAGGCAGGAAGAAATTCAACTTCAATACATACCAAGAAAAAGGAAGTCAAAATTCTGTAAGTGCCAAAGGCAGACATGTCCAGCTATCAGCTGCCAACGAGAAGAACAAATGTGCAGCTTGAATGGTGACTCATTTCCAGAGGTAATCTCAGTGGTCATGAGCTCATCGTGACATTTGTTTATTCTCGCATGAGCTCAGTGTGGAATGTTCCTCCTAGGCGGTGACCAGGTGTGCTGCTTAGCTTCTCTTCTCAGGCTTTTTGCACCACATCACCATTTTATTCCCCTTTTGCCTCTTGTCATGGTTCTGGGTGGAAAGTTGGAATTTAGGACGCAGCCAAAGTATGCCACATTGGTCAATGCAAGTGTGTGTGGACCTCTTGGATGTATTTCTTTATTTAAAAATGTTTCATTATGGATGGAGGTTCTGCTTTAAGGACATGAGTCTATGTTATTTTTGATTAAAGTGATGGTAATTAGACATTTCAATTTGACATTTTTTTAATTTGTTGTGGCAGGCTTTTTAGCAACACTTGTTTTTTTAATTAAATACAACTGGCTACACTTTCTGTTTTTATTAGTTTTGGGAGTTTACAACATTTTCACATTGTGAAGAGCACAGAAATGGGAGGGTTAGACATGAGGGAGAATGTGCACTTCAGCCCTTTAGCCAGTAGTCACAATTATAGAGTTAAAGGCAAGCGTTTAACTTCAGCCCACCTAAGCAAACATCATCATCTGGCTGAGTCCTTGGGATCTCCTATGCAGCCTGTGATTTCTCAGAGATGCTGACTTCTGACACTCTTGGCACTCCCTTGTTCTAATCCCAAATGACTCAGGCGCCGCCGCGAGTGGCAGCCTTTCCAGCAGCTCCGTGTACGACTTTATCTTTCTACCCTTTTCTCTATTTTTCTCTATTTCACTGATCACTCCTACCACTTTCTTTTATGTGGATTCATTCCCTGGACACTTTTTACTACTTTTTTGTGAATTTCCCCTTGGGATTAATAAAATATCTATCTATCTATCTATCTATCTATCTATCTATCTATCTATCTATCTATCTATCTATCTATCTATCTATCTATCTATCTATCTATCTATCTATCTATCTATCTATCTATCTGTTATATAGTGAATCTATCTATCTATCTATCTATCTATCTATCTATCTATCTATCTATCTATCTATCTATCTATCTATCTATCTATCTATCTATCTATAATAATAATAATAATAATAATTCATTACATCTATCTATCTATCTATCTATCTATCTATCTATCTATCTATCTATCTATCTATCTATCTATCTATCTATAATAATAATAATAATAATAATTCATTACATCTATCTATCTATCTATCTATCTATCTATCTATCTATCTATCTATCTATCTATCTATCTATCTATCTATCTATCTATCTATCTATCAAACATGCAGGTTCTCCTTGCTGCCTCCAGGTGCAAAGATATTCAATGAACTATTCTGCATCTTCCTTAACACCTTCCATCTTTTGGGGGCGCTCCATAGGCAGGCTGTAGTTTATTCATCAGTTGGACTGCTTTGATAGTCATATTCATTGAGGAGAGCAACCAAGTGCATCACAGGGGAACCATTTTTGGTTCCCAAACCACCCATCCACATGAAGTTTCCAGAAAGAACTTTTATATACATAAATTTGAAACAGGCTTCATAAATAACCCTGAAGAGAGGATAACAGTTTTGTGGAATACCAACGGATACCACTGCATGTATTAATAAAATCTAAGTTCAAGTTTTCTTAATCTGTTGTGTCCTGCTAAGTAGCCAACTATATATTGAAGATTTCTGTTTTGGTCACATATGAGAGACCTTTACAAAACCCCCCAAAATAATTTCATATACAAAGAACTCTTTGCAGAATGAAATGGTTCTTTGTCAAGCAATGGTTCTTGCGAAAAACCACACAACTCAATACAGTGCCATTAAGCACTGTTAGAAACTTTGAGGTTCTTTACTGGGTTGTGTGGTTTATTATAGAACCATTGTTTGACAAGGCAAAATGTCATTCTGGGAAGGATTCTTTGCATATGAAGTTGGTTCTTTGTGCTTCAAAAAACTTCCTAATAATAATAATAACAATAATTTGTCTGTGTTATTGTATGCAACAAGAGTCCTTTTAAAATCAGGACCCATTGGTATTTCACAGATCTGTTACCATCCGTTCATTGTTATATACTGTATTGAGCCTGTTACAAATCTAAACACATATTTGTACTTTCTGGAATGTTCACGTGGATGGATCTTTGTGGAATCGAAAATGTAAAGTTCCCGTATGGCGTCGCTGTGAAGACCCACTTTGACACCTTTATTTTTAAGACCGAACAATCAGCATTTTTACAAGTGTCCACTACTCACTGCGCCACCATACTTCCTGTAGGCCAAAAATATTAAACTTAAAATGCAGAAGCAATTGAACACGTTAACTTTTATGGTTAAGCTTGCAAAAGTGGTGAAGAACCAAGTCCAACGCATATTAATGCTATTATTTTGCATCAGAAATAACGACACTTTATTAAAATGACGCATGGCTACGAGTCCCTTTAATAGCAGTTCTTGACTAGATTATGGACTACGGTATACATTTTCAATCATTTATTAACTGATTTTCGTCCGCTTTGGAGCTATTTTCCAGAGAGGCACAATTTATCCTGATATCAGTGTTTTGAAATCAGCCCTTCAATTCTTTTGTGTTTATTTTTTCCATGTGTGCATTTATCAGGAAGCACCCAATCAAATCTTTTAAATTTGCCTTCGCCGCGGGGGCTTGTGGGTCGTCCGCAGTGGCGCTTGACCGCCGGTTGATCGGCGACAGGGGAAAGTTGGTTGTTGTTCTTTTCTTTTCTTTTCTATGGCTATGTTCACTCGCTTAATAATACTTAAATGCAGGGCAAGTAGCAATATTTCAGTTTTTTATTCCAATGTTGCCAGCGGAGGCACTGCCAGTCCGCAATAGTGCATATGCTCTGCGCCGAGGATTTAACATAGGCACATGCATTTTACAGAGCTGCACAGAAGTGAACGTCCAACGGGATATCTGTCTGTTGATGGTCGACTGCTGAATTAATGAATAACCGGAATGGAGTGCACGGCCACGCCGCTATGTCCTTTTGTCCCGGGTATTGAGGAATCTTTTTTTTTTTTTTTTTTTTTTTTTTTAATGCAGACCTGGTGTGATTCCAAAACTATTATTGATTGGATGGCAGTGTTTGCACAAAGACTGCCCACCTCATAAGGTAGGGCAGCTAAGGTGAGCTGCAATGACATTCCCAGCTATGACGTTCATCCTTTGTAAAATGCGTCAGCCACAATACCAGCACAGCCATTTACCACTTCTGGAGAAATCCGCATTCAAAGACGTTACAATTAACTTCTGACTGCGGCGAGCCCTGCGGTCTGTAAAAACTCCGAGCCTCCCTCCAGTATTATGTGTGTCACCCTGAGGACGTAAGTCACAGAAATGTGCTGCCTTCCAAAATGGACCTCCTTTAATGTCATGTAGATTATCTTGGGGATGGGATCTATAGTGAAAAGCAGTTTAGAAAATGAAGACTGAGGGAATCTTAATGAAATGGGGGTGTGTCCGTAGAAAAACATTATGAACACGTGACCCGGGGCTTTTGCTTTTCTAGATGTCATCAACAAGCGATTAGGACCGTGTCTGGCGGATACTGAGTGACGGCTTGATGCTTGCAGACAGGAAGATTGTTATTATTATTAATACATTTTATTTAATATATATATATATATAAAGAAAACGTTTATTTCAATCAGCAACAGGTTCCTTTAAAAGCCATGAATAGATGATAAGAGATTTGTGAAATACCAATGAGTTCCTGATTTTCAGAGGACTCTCACTGCTTACAGTAACACCAGCTAAGGTCAGCCCAAAAACAATTTCATAGCCAATGAACCCTTCACAGATTGAAATGATTCTTTGTCAAGAATTGACTATCCAAGGGACCATATAAACAGTGAAGTGTCTTTAAAGACCCCTTGTTTTTAAGAGTGTATTTATTGCTACTTCTATTCCTCACATTTCCATTCTTCTTCTGTTAGGTGCAGTTTCCTGCTAGAGCTGATTTTAAAGACAAAACCTTGAGGCCAACTTTAAATCAGAATTGTTCTCGATTTCAGAGCTCCAGCACTTTAATACTGGGTTCCGCAGCACTGGTGTTCCTTTTTATGGCCAAAAACATTTTATTAATTGAACCAGCAATGCCTTCTAGAAAGACTGAACTGGTGCAGAACATTATGACGTTTAGTAAAATTGAGCGATCTTCAGCACTATTTTTGGAACCCTGAACTCCAATTGAATAATATTCTGTAGCCCCTGAGCAGCAGTCCTTTACAATTCTTTAAGTTTTGCACTCCTTTTTGAATTTTAGTAGGGATGAGTCCTGTGACCTTTCAAATGTGGAAGAGTAATGTTCTGCGAACCCCTACAGCTAATGTTCTGTGATATATGATCAAAAACAGTACAACATTTTGTATTCTCTAAACTTAAGGATGATAATGTGGTTGTCTCCTCCCTAAACTGTAAACAGACATTGTTGTGTGGCTGATGAACACAATTGACTTAAGTAACATTGTAACTGCAGTGCTATAGTGTTAACGGACCTCTGGACACCAACATGTTAACACTGGATGACCTTTAGAGGACGACAGTCCTGTCACCTTTAATCTTAAGCAGTACTCTAACCTCAGCGACCTTTGATCTCTAGTGACATCCAGTCCAAACTTCAAGAGTATCAAGTTGTGTAACAACTAATGAATAGAAATACAACATACTTCATACTAGTCACTAAAATAAAAAAATCACAGAGATCCATAACTCATAAACTTCCGTAAGAATGTTTACCTCTCTGCCTTTTATTCTTACTGTTTTTGGCATTTACTGTACTGTGTTTTCTTTTCTATTCATTATCTTTGTCTTAATGTGGTCATTTATTTAAATTATTAAATGCTGAATTACCCCTTGAGACAAATAAAGTTATCTATCTATCTATCTATCTATCTATCTATCTATCTATCTATCTATCTATCTATCTATCTATCTATCTATCTATCTATCTATCTATCTATCTATCTATCTATCTATCTATCTATCTATCTATCTATCTATCTATCTATCTATCTATCATGTCCTCAAAAAGTATTCAGATGCCGATTTTGCAGCTTTCTCCTAAAATCCATTAAATTAGTTTTTTTTCCCAAATCAAGCAACACTCAATACCCCAGACTGACAAACTAAAAATGAACACCACATTGACACTAGTATTCAGACCCCTTCCTCAGCATTTAGTTGAAGCCCCTTTGGCATCGATTACAGCATGGAGTCTTCTTCAGTTTGACACAACAAGCTTCATACACCTGGATTTAGGTTTTTCTGCTATTCTTCTATGCAGATCCTCTAAAGTTCTGCCAGGTTGGATGAGGACCATCTGTGGACAGCTATTTTCATCTCTCCAGAGATGTTTGCTCCAGTTCAAGTCTGGATCCTTGGCTGGCCAGGTCAAGGACATTCCCGGTGATTACCCTTAGCCACTCTTTTGATGTCTTTACTTTGAGCTCAGGGCCATTGTCCTAATGGAAAGTAAGCTTCAAATAAAATCATATTTTATTGGTCACATACAAATTACATATAGAATACAATGTGTACATGGTGGCACAGTGGGTAGTACTGCTGCCTCACAGTTGGTGGACCTAGGTTTGCTTCCCGGGTCCTCCCTGCATGGAGTTTGCATGTTCTCCCCGTGTCTGCGTGGGTTTCCTCCGGGGGCTCCGGTTTCCTCCCACAGTCCAAAGACATGCAGGTGAGGTGGATTGGCGATTCTACATTGGCCCTAGTGTGTGCTTGGTGTGTGGGTGTGTTTGTGTGTGTCCTGCGGTGGGTTGGCACCCTGCCCGGGATTGGTTCCTGCCTTGTGCCCTGTGTTGGCTGGGATTGGCTCCAGCAGACCCCCGTGACCCTGTGTTCGGATTTAGCGGGTTGGATGGATGGATACAATGTGTATTGAAAGGCTTACTTTACAGGCAATCAAGAAAAAGAATGTAAATAAATAAATATTGAAATAAACAAACAGCAACTCCCAATGTACACATAAAAAACTAGCTTAAATAAGGAGCTGCTGCTGTTGATTGCAGGTTTGTAGGTGGCAGTAAGACAGTCAGATCTGCTCAGTTGTACCGCGGGTTTACATTTAAAGGCATTGACAATCACACAGAGCAAGCCAATCTTGGTGTGTCCACAAATCCAATATGCTAAAGGAAGTTTGTTTGTTCAATGCCACATAATTTTCTTATAGCCTTCTCTAGATCTGTGTCTCAGCACAATCCCATCTCTAAGGCTTTGCGTTCAGTTTCTATGAGCCCATGGCTTGTTTTTTGCTCATCTGTGCGACGTTGTATAGACAGGAGTCTACCTTTCCTAATCATGTCCATTCAACTGAATTGATCCCAGGTGGACTCCAAATGAGCTATAGAAACATCTCAATGTTGATCAATAAAATGAGATGCATTTGAGCTACATTTGTCGTAGCAATGGGTCTGAATACTGTTGTCAATGTGATGTTTATTTTTTTTTATTCTTAATAAATTTGCAAAAAGTTCTAAAATTCTGTTTTTACTTTGTCATTCTGGGGTATTGAGTGTTGTTTGAAGGGGGTAAAAAGTAATATAAATGATTTTAGCACAAGGTTGCAAGATAAAAGAATATGAAAAAAGTCAACGGGTCTGAATACTTTCTAAATACTCTGCATCTATGAGAGTTTTGTTGTTTTGTTTGTTCATAGTTTTTCCTTACTTATTTAATTAACGGGTCTGAATACTTTCTAAATACTCTGCATCTATGAGTGTTTTGTTTGTTCATAGGTTTTCCTTACTTATTTAATTATTCTGTATTGTGTTTTTAAAGTGGAGCCCTCTAATCATGCCATATGCTGCCTCCTCACTCCTCAGTCTGTCCACTGGGGCTCCTGTTTACTAAGCAGGTCATACCTGCTTGAAGAAAGTTTGCTGTTGCGTTCTGTCATTTAGAAAAAATATTTGAACAATTTTCTATTTGGATGTAAATTTTGAGGACCTTTCCATTTATGGATACATTTCAAATACTGCAAATTCTGTTTCTGGTATTTGGCTATAATTGTGATATAAGTGGACTCATCTAGGTTATCACCTTCTCGTTTTGGATCTCTAGGGCAGTGGTTCTCAAACTGTGGGGTGGGCCCCCCTAGGGGGACGTGAAGTAACAAAAAGGGGGGTGCGAAGATGTGAAGAAAGAAAACAAGAATCGAAAATATGAAAAATACATCTATTGAAACCAAAACAAATTAACTTAAACTACATTCTGATACTAGAAAAATAAATATAGAGTTAGATAAATGTCGATAAAAGTTAAGTAGGTATAATAAAATATGCATCTATGATATATCATTAATTAAAAAAGAACAAATTGGTATTAGTGGGCTCCTTTCAAAAAAACGTTAGGGGGGCGCGATTAAAACTGTTATGAAAACTCAGGTCGCAAATACTTAAAGGATGAGAAACGCTGCTCCTGCAGCTGGTCTGTAGAGATAACAGGAGAAGGTTTAGTGTACCTCACCACCCCCTGGTCTGATGTGGAATTACCTTTGCTTGGTCCAGTCAATGTCCTCCTGCTTGTATGTGTCTGACAACAGATGTCATGATTTTCTTACTCTTGAGCTTTCTCAGCTGACTAAAATGTCCAGAAGGAGGTCTCAGGAGTGGTGACATCAGGGTGACTCCACCTCCTCAGGCTCCACCCTCAGAGAACAAGTATCATAGGCAAACTTAAAAAGTAGTGTACTATTAACTAATTATAAAATAATGCTGATAGAAATAGCATAAAATATGAAAACAGAGTTCAAAAGACAGCAATCAGTCAAACATTTTCTTTTTTTTTTTTACTTTATTGAATTTATTAAAATCAAATAACATTCCATACACATAACTCAAGTTTTACAAAAAAAAAAGGTTTGAAACAAATCATCCCCCACCCCTGACAAAACCACTTTGTCAAGAACAGGGTCGTGGAGGTTGGCTGGAGCCTATCACAGCTAACATAGGGCACAAGGCAGGAGCAAACCTGGAGAGGGCATCAGTTCATCGCAGGGCATCAAAAGTCAACAAAGCTATAAAATACATAAATATACATTAATACATCGCACATTAACAAGCTCTCCTTAATCCAGTTCACTGTCACATGGTGCTGTGATTTTAACAGCATTACTGTTTTTATATTACATTAAGTCACTGAATAATTTTTAATAGGAATGTTTTGTTTTGTCAAATATTATTTAATTTTATTATTATTTGATGTCATCACATCACCACTCTGTTGTGACCTCCTCCATTTTGTGTTCAGTTCTTGGTGTGTAAGGTTTTTACACTTATTACTGCCACACGGCAGCCATAATTACGATACATGTAATGCATGTTCAGTGTTTAAGATATGGTACAGTATACTTATCCCTCATGTACTGTATATGGATATCTATAAATAAATTACAAACTTTTGATTAGGGATTATTTTGGAAATCAGTTTTCTGATGATAAGGAATTTGACTTTGACATTTTGCATCTAGCTTTTTGTTTTTGTCACACCAAACTCTTCTCCTGGATTTGACCCTTGGCCTGCTTTCTTGACTCTTCTTTTCAGGGTCATTTCAGCTGCTTTACGAAGTATCAGACAGCAATTCCAACCCCAGGTAATTGCAGGTTGTTCTGCCGCAAGATGCTCTCCATAGCTGTTTTCACACCGGCACTTCTACCTGAGTTGTGACTCCAGTCTTCTGAAGGTGCAAGCTTTGGTTTGAATCAACTCACTTGGAGGCACATTATGTGACAATACTTCATGCCATGCAGGGCCTCAAACTGCTTTTAATTTCCACATGCACATCGACTTTTGCATCTAATTACAATGTCAGAGAAGCACAGAAACTCCATTATTTTCTTTTACACATACAGTAGTATAGTCTGCTATGCCATCCATTTCTTTATACCTTCTAATAGTTTTTGCTTGCTTTGAGTTACTTGTCCTAAAAAAATTGTATGTGTGTGGTATTATGCTGGTTGGCAGATCTCAGTGCAGCTCTCTATGTGTGAATATGAAGACAAACAACCTTTATATAGCACCTTTTTTATTGTGCACATCACCCAAGGCTCTATAGTACAATTGTATCTGTCTGCTTCTTTACAGCTGTAAACTGATGAGACAAAAGAAGGTAGGCCGCAGCTCTCTGTAGTCCCTCAGTTCATTGAAGCCCCCTTGTTCCACTCAGTGGGCTGCCCAGACAGACATACAGCAGGCCACTCACTGGCCTTTATCTCTTCTTAATGTATCCTTCAGAGTGGACTTTTGGGGGATTTATGACTTCACTTCAGAATAATAACTATTCTGTCCAAACATTCACCCCTATCCCTACTGCTCCTTTTAAAGTGCCGTAGGGGGCCATTAGACACAAAGGCATTGAGAAAGAATTACCAGAGGGTGGTGGGCCGAAACTGTGACAGGGATGACAGTTTAATGACCATCTTGTAGCTCATGTTACATTTTTGGAGGTGTCACCAAACTGGGCCAAGCAAAGGGGCTCAGACACAAGCATGGCATAAGAAAGTGAGGAAGGAAAATAATCTGGATCAGTCACTCATAGGCACTGACGTACACCATACGAGTATCAGGTCAGTCAAACAGAGAGATTCTGTATGTGTAGCACTCAGTAACACACATGCCCAAGAATTATAGCAGATATATGCCCACTCTTTACAGATAGGACCCACAGGCTGATACAACACAGACACCGCTCTCACACCCTCTACATCCTCACTTGAACAAGCATACCCTACAAAGACCACCCTTAGGCTCAGTAAGAAAATCAGACAGACACACAGTTATAAACACAGCTCTCAAACACACTCTACAGACTTCATCTTCTTCTTCTTATATTGGCTGCTCCTGTTAGGGGTTGCCACAGCAGATCATCTTTTTCCAAATCTTCCTGTCCTCTGCTTCTTGCTCTGTTACACCCATCACATGCATGTCCTCTCTCACCACATCCATAAACCTTTTCTTAGGCCTTCCTCTTTTCCCTTTGCCTGGCAGCTCTATCCTTAGCATCATTTTCCCAATATACCCAGCATCTCTCCCCTGCACATGTCCAAACCAACTCAATCTCGCCTCTGTGACTTTGTCTCCATACCATCCAAACTGAGCTGACCCTCCAATGTACTAGTTTCTAATCCTGTCCATCCTCATCACACCCAATGCAAATCTTAGCATCTTTAACTCTGTCACCTCCAGCTCTGTTTCCTGTTCTTTGGTCAGTGCCACCGTCTCCAACCCATATAACATAGCTGGTCTCACTACCGTCCTGTAGACCTTCCCTTTCACTCTTGCCAATACCCGTCTGTCACAAATTACTCCTGACACTCTTCTCCACCCATTCCACCCTGCCTGCACTCTCTTGTTCACCTTTCTTCCACCTTCATCAACTCTACTCCTTGCATCTTCACCATTCCACTGACCTCCCTCTCATTCACACACATGTATTCTTTCTTGTTCCTATTGACCTTCATTCCTTTCCTCTCTAGAGCATATCTCCACCTCTCCAGCGTCTCCTCAACCTGCTCCCTACTATCGCTACAGATCACAATGTCATCAGCAAACATCATAGTCCACATGGACTCCTGTCTAATCTCATCTGTCAACCTGTCCATCATCACCATCACCACTGCAAATAAGAAAGGGCTCAGAGCCAATCCCTGATGTAATCCCACCTCCAGGTTGAATGCATCCATCACTTCTACCGCAGACTTCACCACTATCACACTTCCCTCGCGCATATCCTGTACAACTCTTACATACTTCTCTGCCACTCCTGACTTACTCGTACAATACCACAGCTCCTCTCATGACACCCTGTCATATGCTTTCTCCAGGTCCACAAAGACGTAATGCAACTCCTTCTGGCCTGCTCTATACTTGTCCATTGCATCTGTGGTGCTCTTTCCTGGTATGAAACCATACTAGTGCTCGCTAATCATCAGTATAGATCCTTTTCTCCCTACTTAGTGTTCAACCTCTCATACAATTCATCATACCCCTTTTCTTTAGCCTTCGCCACCTCTCTCTTCACCTTGTGCCTTATCTCTTTGTACTCTTCTCTACTTTCTGCATCTCTCTGACTATCCTACTTCTTCTTCGCCATCCTCTTCCTCTGTATACTCTCCTGTAACCTTCCTGAACTCAGCCTTGCACTCTTCCTTTTTCAACTTCCACTATATGATTCTTGGCTCTGCCCTCACTCTCCCCCTCTCTTCTTGATATCCAACGTCATCCTACAAACCAACATTCTATGCTGCCTAACTATACTTTCCCCTGCCACCATTTTGCAGTCTTCAATCTCTCTTGACCCTCATGCATAGGATATAATCTACCTGTGTGCATCTTCCTCCACCCTTGTATGTCATCCTATGTTTCTCTCTCTTCTTAAAATACATATTCACGACCCCCATGCCCATCCTTTTTGCAAAATCCATAATCACCTGGGGCCTCATGTATAACGCCATACGTAGAACTCACACTATAACACGGCGTAAGCACAAAAGCGGGAATGTGCGTACGCACAGAAAAATCCAGATGCAGGAATCTGTATGTACGCAAACTTTCACGTTCTTCCGCTACATAAATCCCGATCAGCGTGAAAAGTAACGCACATACATGCGCCTTCTGTCCCGCCCCAACTCCTCCCTGAATTACGCCTCTTTGAATATGCAAATCAATATAAATAGCCCTTAAGCTCAGCCTTCTGTGAAAAGACAATGGGAAAAGCACGGGGGAAAATATAAGAATTTCAGCGAATACCAAGTGGAGGCACAGGAAAAATATACTATTTGTTGGTTTAAACAGTGGTATAAACAACAAAAGGAAGTTGATCAAGTGACAGAGTGTCGGAGAAACTCGAAAGCTCAAGTTCACAAAGTCGCACAGTGCCCGAAATAAAAAAAGAAGTCACATATCAAAGTCGCTGTGAAAAGGTGAGTCATAGCCCACCGTCTGAGTGTCATATGAAATCTTATTAGGGTACAGACAAAAAAAACAGACACACAGTGGGAAAAAAACAGGAAATGTCAACTTTAATCTTGAAATTTCCACTTTAATCACATAGTTTATTTTGCCATTAAAGTAGAACATCGTAAAGTTCATCTTAAAATCGTTTAATTTACTAGTTTCTCAAATCCCATCGTAACTAAAGTAGCACGTTAAATACTTTGTTCTGTATTTGATCTTCTTTGTGCTCTGTGTGTGAATCACTACCTGCTTCTTAAATGGGCTTTCTCTTTCTCCGACAGGACACAGAATCCATTACATTCGTAATATTACAGCTCTCTGAATAATTAAAATACTGAGATGTATACGTGATATCATTTTCATGATGATAGGAATGAAAGCATGTTATTAAACATGGGAACACGGTGGTGCAGTGCAGTGCTTGTTCATGTCTCATGCAAGAGGCTTGTTGCACCATGCGCGACCTTCGATGAAATAATTTATTACAGAAGTACTGTCTCTTTCAAATGTACTAACCTCCAATTCCTGTCCTTACTTTTCTTTCTCCAAATACCCAATCGCCACACAATCAGCTCTGTAATAGACGTTAAGCCATCTGTAAGCTTAAAACGGCGATTCTTCAAAACTTTTAAGGAACATTGCAATATCTTTGTAGTACATGTTTAATTATTCTATCCATCTATCCTTCCAGTGTCACGTCAGCACGAGCAAGAATACAACACACGGCAGGAACAATCCATGAACTAGCTAGCGCTGTGGCACCGTGTCCTCACATGTTTAATTATTAACAATACAGATTATTTAAATGAAGTTAAAATTTTATCTGTATAATATAATCAACATATTTTGCTGCATTTCATCTTAAAAATGATATCGTCATCATATGTAAATACGCGCTTTATAAAGTGGCTCAGGTTGTGCAATATTATAACTGTAGTGCAAGTTTACAGTGAGGTAATTGTACTTATAAGTACAAACAGTTCTACAAGGAGCACTTGATGGACTGACTGAGTGCGTTTAGAGTTCGTGGGATGAAACTTTTTCTGAACCGCGACTTGATACAGGAAAGGCTTTGAAGCGTTTTGCCGTGGCTGAGGCAGCGTCTGCTTCATGCTGTATTCCTGATAATTCTCTTTCCAATCAGCTGCTGCTGTGATTCCCCACTCAGATACAGTGATATAAATACTCCGAGTGGTGCAGTGAGAGTAATATGGAAAAAGATGATCTGCTGTGGCAACCCTTAACAGGAGCAGCTGAAAGAAGAAGAAGATGCAGTGAGAGTAACAATGCTAAAGCAGTTATGGTATTTGGAATACAATGGCTATTCCCTGGACAATTATATTGCTACAGGTTAATTACAATCAGTTGCATTACACTAATAAACAATATGCATTTAGTTTCTGTGTATTTATAAAGCCGCATCAGGAATGTGGATCTAAGAAAGAAAGGGTGACCACACAGTAACAGTAGCACTGCTTTGACGCTGGGTGCCGTCAGTCTGCAAAACCGAGCGGAGAAATTGCGCACGCCAGAGTATGAGGTACCGTGGAAATGTGCATGGCTTTACACCAAGTTTAGGTTTTATACATTGCGATTTGAGCGTAGAAACGTTCGTACATAACATTTTTGTGTGTACGCACCGTTTATACATGAGGCCCCTGATCTTCTTCATTCCTCTCCATGACACTATAACAATCCATCACCTCCTCATGCCCTCTGTTCCCTTCTCCAACATGTCCATTGAAATCCACTCCAATCACCACTTTCTGTCCCTTTGGTACACTCTCCATCCCTTTATCCAACTCACTCCAGAAATCTTCTTTCTCATCCATTGCACACCCAACTTGCGGGGCATACGCATTAACAACATTCATCATCACACCTTCAATTTCCAGCACCTGTCTGACACTCTTTTCACCTCCAAAACACTCTTGACATACTGTTCCTTCAGAATAACCCCTGCCCCATTTCTCCTCCCATCCACACTATAGTAGAACAATTTGAATCCACCTCCAATCCACCTGACCTTACTCTCCTTCCATTTTGTCTCTTGCACGCAGAATACATCAACCTTCCTTCTCTCCATCATATCTGCTAACTCTCTCCCCTTACCAGTCATACTGCTAAAATTCAAAGTTCCTACCCTCTGTTTCACTCTCTTTACCTTCCTCCTCTCCTCTTTCCTCTGGACATGTCTCCCCCCTCTTCTTCTCCTTCTTCGGTCAACAGTAGCCCAATTTCCACCAGCACCCTGTTGGCTAACAGTACTGGTGGTGGTCATTGTTAACCCAGGCATGGACCGATCCGGTATGCAAATCTGTATTGTTGTCTGCATATTGATCTGACAAAATTGTACACCGGATGCCCTTCCTGACGTAACCCTCCCCATTTATCTGGGCTTGGAAGCGGCATGAAGGAACACACTGGCTTGCGCATCCCCTGTGGCTGGGTTACTCTAAAGACTGTGTCTGTATGCTGAAAAAAAGATGGTAGAAAGACAGACAGATGTGAGTGTACACACTTTAACACACATACATACACACACTTTATAAATAGTTCATATGAGCTCTGTAAATAAAACAGAATAACACAGAATAAGGTTTGAAGTATTCTCCTTGTATAGTTAAAGATTCTGGCGGAAAAAGAGCAAAAAGTCAGCAATATGTCTTTACAGATGTGAGTCCAAAACAGAACTGTCTAAATGATAGAAAGATGGCGGATTTATAGTCAGATGGAAGAAATGACGTCATTGGAGCCAGAACTGAGAGTGGTGTTGACAGGCCCAGGCGGGATTTCCCGCGGGTGGTCTGCAGGAGAAAGAGAGAAAGGGTTAGTGCATATTGTCAAGCCTGGTCCAGCATGGAACTTCCATCTTTCAAGCCCTTTAGCTGCCACCCATGCACAAGTGTGTGACAGCTCATACTGACAGAGAGACAGATAGGTGGACAGACAGGTTCAGGTGGACAGATAGGCCAAAAGATTTATGTACATCCTTGTCATACAATTACATGCACACTTTATAGACAGTATCTGCAGGCTCTTAAAGATAATCAGACTGACAGACAGACAGAGAGACTTGTATGTACACTTGCCACACAGTTACACACTTTACAGACCTATCTCTAGGCTAAGATATGGAGACAGACCAACATGTGTACACTCCTGTCATACACTTACACAAACTCACATATTTTGTAGACTGTTCGTATAGACTCATGCAGACAGACACACAGACTTCTATACACACTTGTCACAAAACACGACATTCACAGACTCTCACACACTTTGTAGGCAGTGGTTCATAAAGGCAGATAGATATGTGTACAAACTTGTCACACATAACATAACACGCACACTTTATAAAAACTTCATAGAGGTTCATACAGACCAACAGACATACGGATGGGGGGGGTGACACACTTATCACATAGTTAAGACATATTAACCCTTTTTATAGACAATAGTTATAGTTTCATATGGACAGGCAGACCAGACAGACTAACAGACCTGTGTACATTTTCCACAATACCTATAAAGACTGTCAGATGGACACACAGACATGTCAACATACTTGTTACACAGTTATACATATATGCACAGTTTATAAACAATGGCTTTAGTCTGATAGGGGCAGACAGGCCAACACACTTAATTGTATACATACTTGTCATACAGGTACATGCACATCTGTAGGCTCTTAAAGATAGTCTGATCGACAGACAGACATGTATCCATACTTGTCGCACACTTAAACATACACTTTATTGACAGTTCATATAAGCTCACATAGACAGACAAATGGATAGGTGGACAGGCACATAGACTTGTGTACACATATATGCAAAAAACATAACATTCACAGACTCTCACACACTTTATAGGCAGGACTCATACAGATATATATTATATATCGTCACACATGTGCATATTGGAGGTTGTCTAAGGGCTCAACTGGGAGTAAGATGCAGAGCCAGGAGTAGATGAATGATACTAATGTCTTTTCTCCCTCTTCTTCTACAGACCACCAGTAGGAAAACCCAGTTAAGACACCGCCCACTTCCTCTGCTCCATCGCCCTCCTGCAGACCTCATTTCTGCCTGAGATCCCACCTCTTTCTGTCTTCCACCTATACAAACCCAAGCCTTCACTCTGCTATTCAGTCACTATTTACTCAGTCTTGTAGGATAACTCTTTTTTGCTGTTCCATGTTTGTTGTTGCATTATATGGGGTGGATTCCCCAACTCTGCATCTTTGTTCTTTTTCTTTGTTCTTTTGTTTTTTTTTTCACAATTTATATATATATATATGTGAACTGACAGGCAGACATGTATGTACTCTTGTTACACATATATGCACATTTCATTGACAATAACTATAGGCTCATACAGACAGACAGACCAATAGACCTGTATGCATATTTGTCATATGGCTACATGCACACCTATAGGTGTTAAAAGATGGTCAGACTGACAAACACATATGTGAATACCTTATATACAGTACCTGTACTGTCATATAAACGGACAGACAGATAGACCAATGTGCACACAGTTACTCACAAACACAATATTCACAGAGTCACACACACTTTAAAGACAGTGGTTCATACAGTTAGACAGATAGAGATACTGTATATGTGGGATGACAGACACATATGTATAGTACATACACTTGTTATCACACGTACACACAGTTTATAGCCAGTAAGTATTTGGTTCACACAGGCAGATAGATGGAGGTGTGGACAGACATAAAGACTTATATACACGCTTGTCTCAAAACACAGCATTACAGCATTTACAGCTTCACAATGTTTCAGATAGACATACAGTTCACATACTGTATATACACATGTGGATCAGAAAATAATCTTACAGGCTCTGCCAAGGTTTGTAAGACCCTGCAATAATGATAGTGTTATCTTCTTCTCTGTGTGCAGTATTGAAGAACTGTCCTATGAGGGCATCAGACTCCACCCCTTCTCATTCAGCCTCCATAAAAGCCAGAGTTTCCTGAATGGAGGCATCACTTCTGGCATAATCTACTCACTGGATGGAGCTCTGCTACAGAAGTGACCTTGCATGTGGCTATCGAGCCAAGCTACCTTGATTTGAGTGTAAAGTCTGCTTTGTGGGACGAGCACACCCAAGAACATTAGTTGTTTGATTCTTACTTTGGACAATAAACAGCATCACCCAGTTGGCGACCTTACGTTTTTGATTTAGTGGAGCTGTCATTCCTGCACCTATATATATATATATATATATATATATATATATATATATATATATATATATATAGTATATAATGTAAGGGATGGGGCCGGGACGCCCCAAGAATGGAAGGATGGGGGAAGGCATCTACTTGCCTCCCTCAAGACGCTAGATGACATCTCCCCTGGAGTATAGTGGTGCCCCGGATTCCCACAGGGAATTTGCTATCTCAGCCCTGTTGGGTGCCGTGGGAGCTGCCAGGTGGTGCTGTGGAAGGACTGGGAGAGTCGTGCTTCGCTTATAGCCCGGAAGTATTATGAAATTATAAGGACTTTAATCCTTTGTTTAACCCGGACGTGCTGACAAGTCCAGAAGCACTTCCATGTCAAGAACTATATAAAGGACTGCTCAAGACCCAACAAGAAAGCCAGAGTCAGGTGGAGGTGGACAAAGCTTTCTGGGAGGTGTGGAGGAAAAAGAGAAAGGAAAAAGAATAGTATATGTGCTGTGTAATTGTTTATTACTTGTGGCTGCAGTGGTGGAGAGCACTGTGAAGAAAAGAAAAGGAATAAAACGTGTTCTTGGTGCTTTTAACCTGTGTCCTGTGTGTCTGTCTGTTGGGTTTAAGGGGCAACAACGACCCCTACCGTACACAATATATATATGTGGACTGACAGACAGAGAGACATGTATATACACTTGTTACACACATATACACAGTATATAGGCAGTAGCTATAGGCTCATACAGGCAAACAGACCAACAGACCTGTGTGTATGCATGTCATACAGCTACACACACACCGGTAGGCTCATAAAGACAGTCACACTGACAGACAGACATGTCTCCACACTTGTTGCACATTTACACATACACACATTCACTTTATTGACAGCATGCACAGTCAGACAAACAGACAGGTGGACAGGCACACAGACTTGTGTACACACATATTACAAAACACAACATTCATAGACTCTCTCTCTTTATAGGCAGTGATTCAAACAGGCAGAAAGATATAGATGTGACCTGACAGACAGACAAACAAATGTGTATATTGACTGGCAGACAGACAGACACATATGTACGCTTGTTACACACATGTACACAGTTTACAGGCAGCATTGCTAAACTTGTATGGGCAGACAGAGCAACAGACCTGTGTACGTGCTTGTCATACAGTTATACACACCTTATAAGCAGCACCTCTACTCTCATACAAATAGACAGACAGGTGGTCAAGCAGACAGACAGACATGCACACAGTGACTCAAACGCACAGCATTCCCAGGCTCATGTGCACTTTACAGACACTGACCTAGCTCTCAAATCTTCACACACACATACACACTTTTCCATTCCCTTTTGATATCTTAACAGCTGTCACATCTCCCTAACACATCATCTGAATGTCAAGGAGGCCTTGGTGTCTTGTTTTTCTCTTTTGCCCCGCCATCCCACATCATCACACACTTTTATCTGATAGTCAGGCCAGTGTTCTTATCATGCTGTTGGTGCCCTCATACTCGTTGCGATGCCTGTGATAGCAGCACTTGGATGGGCATTCATACTAACTCTTTCAGGGTTTGCCGCATGTTCAGACAGGCTTAGCGTCCTGCTGCTTGGCTCCAACGTCCTGTCTAGAGGGGTAACGCGCAGACTCTTGTCTTGAGGGGACAAGCTACTCACTTTTCTTGTTTCCTCACTTCCTCTCTCCGCCTTTCAAATTAAGAAGAAACAGAAGCAGCCATCTGGCAGGGCTTTGCAGGAGCGGGGTGAGGGACCCTCATTCCGCTAATCAGCACAAATCCAAAAGCCGGGATGTTAACAAGCGACCTGGAAAAGAGAAGATGTGGTGATGCTAGAGTGGCGGCGCCAGGGAATTAAATACTAATAGGGATGGGAATAAAATCCCTATCAAAAGCTCCCCCTGCAGAGCCTGATTCGACGCAGAAGTGCTCAGCTTGTCTAACATACTCCATATGACGCTGTCATGCTCCTTTTGGCCACTGGGCTTGGATTGTGTTTGCTTTTCAAATGAGGTGTGGAGTGTAAGACAGAAAAATTTAACAATTTTAGATTAACAGATCTGCTAAACTCAATCTGAAACTTTGGGTGCAAGGCTTAAACAAGCCGCAGATGGGGCCATACACATACTCCTACACTGACAGTCACAAAGGGGACACTTTACGATCACATGTCTTCAGGATGTGTTAATCGGAGAACCCAGAGAAAAACCCAAACAGATACAAACACCATACAGACATCAAACTAGGCGCCAGGATTAAATCCGAGATGACTGATCTCTCAGAAAACAGCAGAAACCAATGCACCACCAGACCATTCATCAGTGGAGCAAAACATAACATTGTCACACCCATGTAATCCAATCTGGAGGATATCACAACAGCATCAGGCACAAGGCGAGAACCTAACTTAGACAGCAGGCCTCAGTCATGTGCACACACCTACTTGGGGAAAATTTAGAATCTCCAATTAACCCAATGCATATGTTTGGGGATGTTGGTGGATCTCACTCAAAGACATCAGAGGACCGTGGAAACTCCACGCAAGTAGTGACCAAGCAGGGGCATTCAAACCTGAGGTACTCACCAAGCATCGTGCCACAATACTGTCCACCAAAAATATATTGGACATCCATATGAAGAACATAAGGTGCTTTACAAAATAGAACTAGAGTTTCACTTTTCATATTAATAGAAGTCTCAGGAGGGACTGCTCTATTAGCTAAACAAATGAGTCTGGTGAACTGAATGGTCTTCCTCTCCTTTGTCAAGTTTCTTATGTTCTTATGCCTTCAATAAAAAGGTCATCAGAATAGCACGCAGAACCCAGAGCTTGTGAAGGCCCCACTAAGTTTGTTGGGAAGGAGTTGGTTCAATTATAAAGAGCAGAGGCGTCCAAATTCAAACATGACATATGCAGAGAAAACCAAGAAGTTTCAAAAAGATAAAAAGCAATGATATAGTTGGAGTACCTGAGAATGGCAAAATGCTTTTTGTACCTATTACTGTTCAAACCCCTTTAGATATGACATGAAACGCATGAGAGAGCTGTGTTATAAGAAGAAGCCCACCACTGAACACACTGAAAGTCCCAACGAGTTCGAGTCTCCTTCACCAGTCTGAATGTTAACAGTTTGTCCATAGATTATGTAAACTGAAATATTTCAGTAATACAGTTTTGCTTCTGTGTGTTGTAGCCAAAATGTTCAAAGATTCATCAGAGACATGTGATTCCAGCCTCTGATTCCTGAATATATGTTTTAAAAGAAGCAGAAGGACAAAGGAAGAGGTTTGGGGATCCACCCCATATATTGTAGCTCAAGTCAAGTCAAGTCAAGTTAGGGAGCATGCACTGGTACAGTGCGTTGCCGCACCCACCACACAACGAAACAGCTGTTGTAGCTCACTCCCATGAAATCCAATTGTGTAGTTTGACAACCCCAGGGATTCCGTCCAACCAACTTACGCCTCACCCTAACAAAATCAAACAGGTTAGATTTTGTCTGAAGTCGTAGGGGTGGGCTTTGTGCGTTCAACAGCTGAGAACTAGTGAGCACTCATCCAGAAGTACAATGCGTATAATGCAGAGACAAGGAATAAGGAAAGCAGGTGGTTTGGACCTCACAAACAGAACAGAGGCTCTTCTGTCTGAAGGGTTGAGATTGAGGCTGAACTCACTATACCTGGAAAGCAGCACAGTTTTGGCTGTCAGAATGAAATGTGTTTGTAATATTTTGAAAGTCTGAAGCTGTGCTATAACTTGTGAGATTTGTCGTTCCCTACGATATCTAGTTGTGCAATCTGACATCCTCAGATGATGAGATCGTCAAATGCAATCATCAACTTTGACATGCCCACTTACTAGAAGTCATGTAATTAGTATTCTTTACTTTCTCTGGCTTTAGGTGTGGCTCGGTGGTTCATGTCATGTATGTTTCTGGCAAATATTAGGCTTTTTTGCAATATTTTTTCATTATTTGTAATTTTTATATTGTTTAGAACAATGCTAGTTTGTTTATTTAATGATTGCCCCCATTTTGTTGTTGGTTTGGTTTGCTTGTTGCTACTATGTGAGGCTACCTTAAGGCTACAAGTGAAATTCGTGCACCCCAGCTATTAAAGATGGATGGCAGACTGCATTGTTTGTCATGCAAATTTTTAGATTAAAAAAAACTTCACAGAAATCTTTAAGCCCAGTTAGCGTAAGGATTATTTGGTGATGGTTTTGTCAAAGTTTTTCTGACTTTAATATTTTTTGTACTGACAGATCTGATTTCGATGTCTATTTTCTTGCAAGTATCCCTGCTTCATTTCTAAATGCTTCTCTACATCTTTAGTTTTCATCTTTCTCCATCTTGGTGGCTATTGTCCACTAAACCATGACAGGGAGCATGGCTGCCTCCCACCACCAAAGTCCTGGCTTTGAATCTCAGCTCTGTTTCTGTCCGTTTGGACTTCTCCTCATGTCTGTGTGAGTTTTTTCCCAGGTACTCCAGTTTTACTCTCACATGAGTGAGGTGATTCTAAATTGGGGTCATGGAAGTGGGAGTGGGCCCTGTGATGGACCAGGGTCAAGTCCAGAGTTGGTCCCTAAGTTGTGCTAGGGTTGGTTCTGGCTTCCAAAAATGGCTTAAGCAAGATTGAGAAATGTATATCTATTATGTTAACTGATTTTAAATTCCACTATCAAATTCCATGTTTTTTAAATTGACTGTGAGTATATATAAAAAGGTTTATGGTCTCAAATATAATTTGAAATTGACCATAAAATACATACATACATACATACTGTCCTATACAATAAATAAAATTGAAAAGTCATTAAATATGGAAATCATACTTTTTAGCAGTGATACATCTCTAAGACTTGTCACACATGTGTGTCTGTGGATCACCCTCTGGGCTCAAATGAAGCAGGTACTATCACCCCGGGTTGAGAGGGGGCGCTTGTGCTAATCTTCTTTTTTCTTCCCTCCACAGGACTGAGAAAATGCCCAGTGAAGGCAATTGACTTTGCCCCTTCCGGTCTCCCAAATTCAAAGTCCGCTGCTGCCGGAAGAAGGTGTTCAGTTCTGAACCTACTGCCCCATAGTGTGGAGCTCCATAATACCTAGTGAAGACAATAACCAAAAGAAAATGGATTTCTTTGCCTTAGTTCTTTTTGTTCTGTTGAATACAGTGATGCACATATTGGCCCTTTTGTTTCATTTTGTAACTGAAATAAACAGAAATGACCAGGTTGGCATCCCAACATTCTCCTGTGGGGACCTGTAGTGACTTATTCAACCACTGACTCTAAGATTCAACTTTGCCCAATCTAGTTTTTATCACATTGGATGATGTTATTGTACTTTTGGTGATGTCACTGTGATGCCGGTTTGGATCCTAATTTTAATGCAATTGACCCCATCTTGTGTCAAATTTGCATTGGCATTGTCTGCTCTGTTGGTGGCATCATCATTTGAATCAGTACAAAAGATCTAAACTTCTGGATACAAATCTTTTCACTCATGAAACCCATCAAACCTTAAATCAGTGTTTTCCAAATTTTCTGGAGTCATGGCCCAGTTTTTGACATGCCAGTGTGCTTGTGACCTACCAGTGGTGGGAGGAGTCCTCCTCTGTGAATTTATCTCACCTACCTTTGGAGTTTTTCCCAGTGAATTTAGTGCATTCATCAAAGTAGGTTGGGTGGTAGTCCCACATGATCGTCAGAGCGTTGCATGAATCAAGTGCATTCGTCAATGCTTTTCTTCCTTGCTGAATTGAACATGACCATCAGAGCAATGGTTTGGGGAGGTCGTTCAGGAAAGGCTGTGATCCATCTTCTGCTGCTGTGAATTGAGTGTGGTTGTTGAAGCAGTTTTCATCCACCATGGCCTAAACACTGCCTTAAATCATAGTCTGGGAAATCTCTGCTTGTTTAAATTGGCTTCTGACACCCTATTTGATCTCCCAGTTTCAAACTTGTGATCCATCTCTGTCTCTGAGCCACTTTCTCCTGGGGTAGACCTACTCTCAGTCTGGGAACAGCACAGAGGCAGTGGGGTTTAAATCCAATCATTTCTAGCTCTTGACTGGACTCCTGCCTCCATTATGAATGCTGTTACTTTCCTGTTTATTGTGCCATTCTCTTTTCAAATGGATTTAATGTGCATGACTAAGATTTCCTGCTCTGACTTGTTAAGATTCTGCTCTTTTATTTACCTCAAAATGCCTGGCTATTTAAATGGTTACCTGCTAAAGATCATACTGTTGGAAATGACGCTGAAGTCCCAGCTGCTCTGTACTAATCTTTTTCATTTGCATCATTGTCCGCTCTTTGTTACTTGTCACTGCTCGGACTCAATTAGGGAAGTAAACTATACAGGAAAAAAGGCAAATTAAAAAGAAGGAAGTGAAAAATGAACCCCCAGTGCACTAAAATCTTTAGCAGACAATACAATGGCACATTGTGACGTATATCTGACTACAGAATGAGAACCAAAGGTGACCATCTAACTAAACAGAGAGTTTCATCAAGGTAATCACTTAATCCATTATGTGGAGTGTGAAGCCTATCCTGGCAACACTTGGAGCTCTGCAGGACTCAGTACTGGAGGTACCACACTCACGCTCACTTAAACCCACTCACACTGGGCCAGTTTACAGTTACCAATCCATCTAAACTGCACAAAAATGGACAGAACTCAATTATTATCAGTTGACTGATGCCTTTATCCAAGGTCACTTAGAACATTTGACAGATACACTTGATTATGTTTCGTTTGTATTTCCAATTGGAGCACAGGTAGGTGAAGTGACTTGGTTCTTGTGAGAAGTAGGATTTGAACCCACAACCTCAGGGTTTGAGCTCCAAAGCCTTTACCACTATGCCACTTTGCCTGCCACCCAAGCTATGGAGCTGCACTAACCACTGTGCTGCAACCCAATTAAACCAGCAATATTAGATGAGCTTACACTGCATGTTAGGTAAGAGAAGAACTCAAGGAAAAACAGAAATGTAATGGAGTGAAAACCTGCTGCTATTGTAACACTCCAAGACTAAAGATGAGTACTATGTCATTATAGCAGAGTTTGCCATCCATCTTTTTTCTTACCCCATTTGTCCATTATAGGGACACAGGAAACAGAATCCTACTGCACCAGAACTTGATACAAGGGGTACATCAAACCCTCGATAAGATGCCAGTCTACTGCACAGCAAATAGTTTAATTTAAGGCCTGCTCTGATGGTGACTTCTTTTGCAATCCAGTTTTACTTCCAGTGTACTCCATGCGTCGACACAACGGGCCACTTGAACAATCAAAGGATAGTGGGTGACTTGTCCCAGTACACAAGCCTACAGCAAAAAGGTTTGTTATGTTGTACTAGAAAACACACAGCTCTATGGTCCTGCGAAGATCTGGGTAGTTTTTGAGTACCAGCAGGTTGTATGCAGAAGATGTTGGGGATGTAATTCTTCTTCTTCCTGTCACATAATTGGCTTCTGCAAATTGCTTCACATTCAGCAGATGTTGCTGCTCTTCTTTGATTTTCTGCACACTTCACCTTTCTGTTCAATTTCCCCATTCATTTTGCTGTAAGAAAGACACAGACCCTAATAACTTTGTGGGGTTTGCCGCTAGCCATTACATACCATTTGGTATGTGCCATCTGTTGGAATGACAGAGACATAGCCACTGGACAGATGCATAGATACAGACATATAATCATATAGCATTTTACTACTTTATGTGGTTTTATATTTGGCACCCTTCTGCTTATAGTGCCAGCTAGAGCAGGGGTAATATATGGATTTTCCTGACCGTTTAAATGAGTGATGGGGTCTGGAGTTGCAGGGGTCACTAGACAGAGTGCTAGGAAGTATGGCACCAGGAATACCACTATCCAATTCTGACACTAGAATTCACTGCCACTGCAGTCCCAGAAGTCATTTTGGCCAGGATTTAAAAGTCTTGTTCTAGTCAAAGGGCAGATGAAGTTGGAGTCAGGTAGTGGGTGGACAAGGGCTTATCAGGTAGGAGGAAGAAAGGTCAGAACTTATGGCAAGAAACTGAAAGGTGAGCAAGAGGTGTTATGAGGTTGGGGTGCTGTAGGACCTGCCAGATATGTGGGAGATTAAAGTGTTTAGTTAATCATTGCAGGGATGTATGGCTGATTTTTTTTTGTCTTCTTCCTCATTTTTTTTTTTAGCTTTTAAAAAAAAAAACTCCTCCTCCAGACCTCCAGAGGGCGACCGCCCTGGGGGCCACGGTACAGAGCTGGGAAGCTCAAACCTGTAGGGGCCCGTGATCACTGCCAGGGGGCACCCCAATACCAGTAGAACCCTGGACCTCAGCTCTTCCGCTACACCCGGAAGTGCTGGGGGGAGGAAAAGAGGGGACACCCAGAGTGCTTCCGGGGTTACAGCTGGCACTTCCGCCACACTGGGGCGTGTCGGTGAGAGATTGCCGGGAATACACCTGGAGCACATCCGGGTGCTTATTTAAAGGGGCCGCTTCCCTTCAGAGAATGTCTTGAATTGGGTGGAAGACGGATGAGGTCTTTGGAGGAGAGAAGGAGGTGGCCTGAAGAAGACTTGGTGGAGAAAGGCATTGTATTGGCCAGAACTTTGGGGTATTGGGGTCTGTGAAGTGATTTTGTAAATAATGGAAAACCTAAATAAACGTGTGCGGGGTAATCGTAACGTGTCTGCCTGTCTGTGTCCGGGCCAAGTTCCACAACAGATTATACATTGTTCCAAAATACTAATGTGTCACTTGGCCTAAAATGTGAAGTGGAGGCTGGGTCATAAACCACTTTTCGTTATTTCTTTAATTTGGAAAGAAAACCATAACAAAACACAAGTCAATCAAACAATTGAAAACACACACAACAGTATGTTTTAAAAGCAATCCATTAAATTCTGAATTTAAACACTTCTTGACTTTATTAGGTAGTGCTTTATGGCAAAGCAATTCTGGGGCTAGATTGGATGCCTGAAGGATTTGGTGCCTGAACCAATCACAAAGCTCTGAACGCAGGTTGTGCACATTTTGATAATAGAGGGCACCCCTGTCGAATACCTTGTTCTAATTTGTAGTAAACCGAGTTTGCGTTTTTTAATGCAGACTGAGACTTCTGGAGTAGTATAAATTAGTTTAATCCTTGCAGATATGTTTGGGCCAAACGCAAACCAATACAGTGTACAGTAGTAAATAGATAATCCCCATTTGACTCTATCAAAGGCTTTTTCTGCATCTAAAGACACTAAAACTTCAGGTGAGTCTGAATTTGTGGTTGGTATATGACAGCGGTTCTCAAATTGTGGGGCGAAGTAACAAAAAAGGGGGCGCGAATGTTGCCATATGTGGCGTAATTTCACTATTTGTAGGGAAGCTTTAAACTTGTAGCAGTGTATCGGCAGCAAAAAATATAGGAATAAATTTTATTAGGGTTTCAAAAAAACGTTAGGGGGGCACGATTACAACTGTTATGAAACTCGGGTCGCAAATACTTAAAGGTTGAGAAACGCTGGCATATAACATTGAACAGGTGCTGATGGTTGGTCACATAGTCACACGGTTAAGTTTAGGGCAGATTTCAAAATCCTTCTTTTAACATATAAAGCATTAAATGGCCAAGGTCCGGCTTACTTGTCTGAACTTATCATGACTTACAAACCAGAGCGCGCATTAAGATCTCAAGATGCTGGTCTGCTTATGGTTCCAAGGATTAATAAAATAACAGTGGGAGGTCGAGCTTTTAGTTACGGGGCCCCTAAACTGTGGAATGGTCTGCCTGCTACTATAAGAGATGCCCCTTCGGTCTCAGCTTTTAAATCCCGGCTGAAGACTCACTACTTCAGTTTAGCATATCCTGACTAGAGCTGCTGATTAACTGTACAGACTGCATCTCTGTTGTTAGTCATTAGCACTAAAACATAAGTAACATGATAGTTAGAATTGGATACTAACTCTCACCTATTCTGTTTCTCTTCTCGGTACTCAAATGTGGTACTTGGTGCCACGGCTCACCTGCCAAGTTGTTTTGCCTGCCTAAGGTAAAGTCATCCCTGATGGAGGATCGCAGGAATAGTGAGAAAGAGGGGTCCTTTCATCAGATTGGCTGGCCCAGCACTGTTTCAGCCGTGGAATGGCCAAATGGGGGAGGCAGCTTGATGGATGAGGTCTCCAGGACTCTACACAAATCCAAATCTTATTATGGGATATATCATCTACTGTTAAATTCTGCTCCGTACTTCTAATAAATTTTTATTTTTTATTTTTTATTGAGGATTTGTTCTGTTCTGTGTATTGTATTGCATTGACCCCCTTCTTTTGACACCCACTGCACGCCCAACCTACCTGGAAAGGGGTCTCTCTTTGAACTGCCTTTCCCAAGGTTTCTTCCATTTTTCCCTACTAGGCTTTTTTGGGAGTTTTTCCTTGTCTTCTTAGAGAATCAAGGCTGGGGGGCTGTCAAGAGGCAGGGCCTGTTAAAGCCCATTGTGGCACTTCCTGTGTGATTTTGGGCTATACAAAAATAAACTGTATTGTATTGTATTGTATTGTATTGTATTGTATTGTATTGTATTGTATTGTATTGTATTGTATTGTATTGTGTTTGTCTTTAATAAATCCAGTTTGGTCTTGTGAATTTACTGAAGGAAGGACTTTCTCAATCCTTGTAGCTAAGACCTTCACTAGTATCTTAACATCAAATGGTCTATGCATTTTATATGCATATGCACCTTCTCCCCATGTCTTTTTGGATGTCCTGCCACATTTCAAAGACATGTACGTTTCTAACTGTGTTATGTGAGTGAGTGTGCTAGGAGGCAGTGGGGGGCTAGCAGCATATCCAGGTTTTGTTTCAGCATTGGAGCTGATGCTGCTGACAGCTTCTCTGAGACCTTAAACTGGAGTGGAAAATATTTGCACGTATGTAGGTTTAAGAGTGCAATTTTATGATGAGTTTACTTTCTTTTCCTGCACTTGTGTATTATCAAGATGTCCACCTGGAAAGTGCCCAGCTGTTAAATGGGATGTCATAGAGAGAGAGAAAAAACTTGATTGACAGTCACCTGAGAATTTTCAGGTCCCATTCTCATTTTGTGAACAGTGGCAGGAACACGAGCACCATATGTATGTCTGCTCTAACAGCATGTAATATCCCTGCTCCAAAAGCGCCTGACAGGAAGGAGCTCTGTTACCTCATTCACTCCAGTTCCAGGGCAGCTGGAGGCTGACATTCTCCCATGTAGGCCAAATAAAAAAGGGGAACAAACTCATATTAGCAGAGAATGAGGACCACCTCCTGATGTGGTGAGACGTAACAGCTAAAGATCCTCCTGAGGCCTGACAGAGTTGGGTGATTCATTTCTTTTGCTACGCAGCGGTTGCACGTCCATGAATAGCATGAGGCCGTCTCCTGACCTCCAGCTGACCACATGAATGTCAGCACTAAGCACAGAATGTGAGTGTTGAACTCTTTGTACGTGAGATTGCACCATTTTAGTCTGAGAAATTGGGAAAGAGGCCATAGAATCTGTGCGCTGTCGGCAACAGCTTTTAAAAATGGTAAATATGCTTATGATTTCACTGTCAAAAAATGCACTCTGATATCATATCAGTGGTGACAAATGAAAAATCAAAAAAAAAACACACACCAAATAGTGTGAAACAAGTTCTTTCTCACTTGCTCACTTGCTTCGAGGTTGGTGCCCTACCCTGGGTTGATTCTTTTCTGCCGTGATAGCTTCTCGCCCCTAGAATCCCCTCAAATCCCCTGAATTGAATCGGGCTGATAGATAAATGGATGGGAAATAAATGAAACATATTCCCTCTCCCTCTGCTTACTGTGGTGAGGGTTGTGATACCAACATGCTGAGTTGGACAGATGCCTTCAAGTCACTCCAGCCTGTCCTGTGTCTGTCCTGTGTCCTTCCTCAGTAGCCTATACGTGGCACCGGGGGTTGTCATCCTAACTACATCCTCACAATCTCAACTGGCTCCTCATATTCTGTAGACAGAGCAGTTCCACTCCAAAGTTACTTCTTAACTTACAATGGAACCCCATTTTTGCTGCTTGTATTAGCAATCTAAGTCCTTTGGTTAGTATCAATGTCACATGTTTCGCAGTGTCCCTAATTTACTGTAATTTTATTTTCATATTGTTCATAGCTAGTTCAATTTGAGATAACATTTTGTTTTTCAAATGGGTGTCACCGTTACGTATTGAATTTTCATGGATGTTGTCAGAGGCTGGAAGCATGCAATGATTCTACAGCTTGTTGCTGCACTCACCACATGATGAACCAACCGGACTGGGACCCGAGTGCAGCCGTGCAACGGGTGACACCTCAGTACCACACTGGAGCACTGTGAGGTTATTTACAGTGGCTGGAGTGCCAATCCTGACACCAGATGGCAAGTTTTCCCAGTAAGTTGGAGGACCTTCTTCTAGGGCTGGATGCACATTAACGTCATACCCAGGATGGAGCAATTGCCGGTTAGGGGCCTTGCTCAAGAGCCAAGTGGAGTCACTTCTGTCGTTTATGGGTTTCAAACTGGCAACCAAGGAAATCATGGTCTCTCTACTGTGATTTTCACATGGAGTCTTTCTTGGGTTATTTTGATAAAAACATCAAAGAGCTTGCCCTTGGACTTTGGCCCCTTGGGCATTCATGCAATGATCAGAGGCTGAATCAAATTAGAAAGACAAAAACTGCAGGGGATTTCTGATATTATTTTTTTACATTCCAGAAAAAAGATTGCAATACATAGGGCTAAAGGCTCTGATGCCCCACCACCCATCTCCACTGGGTGTGGCCATCTTGTTTATTTCTCTTTATGACCCTTGTTGTTGTAATTTATGTTTTTATTTAATTCTTCTTGGGCTTTCTAGAAGCTCTAAAATTGTGTAATACATCTTTCAAGGGGTTTTCTGACTTAGATAAACAATGTAAAAAAAAAAAAAGAAACCAGAAAAGAAACACTGACCAAAACTACCAGAAAATTCAACAATTTCACAGCGATGCCAAAGCAAAGAATTCACCAATCAATGGACACAACGCACACTAACCCTCAACCCTGAATATGTAGGCCGAAGGTGGTCCAACAGTGGTGACATGAGGACCCTGCCCTCTCAGGTTTTAGGCTTTGTGCACATTATGCATTCATTACAATGCACTAAACATAACTCACATATACAACAAAATCAATAAAAAATATATTCATTGAAATATAACAATGTAAATTAACATAATTAATCATATTCACTAAATAATATATAATGCCCAAAAAGTGTGTGGACACCCCTTTAAATTATTCAGTTCAGGTGTTTCAGCTGCAATCTTTGTTAACAGGAGCATAAAGTCAGCGCCCAGCCATGCAATCGCCATCCTGAAGAGCTCAGTGAATTGAATTAAATGTGGCACTATCATCGGATGTCACCTTTGTCACAATGTGAAACTTCTGCTCTGCTATATCTGCCTCAGTCAAATCACAGTGCCATTATTGTGAAATGGAAATGTCTAAGAGCAACAACAGCTCAGCCATGAAGTGGTGGACCGCACAAACTGACAGAGCGGGGCCGACAAGTGCTGAAGTGTGGAACACGTAAAAATCTCCTACCCTCTCTTGCAGTGCTCCCAGCAGAGTACCAGATTGCCTCTGGAAGCAACATCAGCACAATCAATTTCCATGGCCCCACAGCTGCATAAGAGTGTAAGATCACTATGTACATTCCAGGCGTTGGCTGGAGTGGTAGTAAGGCACATGGCGAGTGAACTCTGGAACATTGGAAACATGTTCAATATCTGGCAGTCAGATGGATGACTCTGGCAGGTGCCAGGGGAACACTACTTTCTGCACTGCATAGTGTTTACTGTAAAGTTTTGTAGAGGAGGGCTAATGGTCTTGGGTTGTTTTTCAAGGTTTGGTCTAGACCCCTTGGTTCCAGTGATGCATACTGTTAATGCTACAACATGAAAAGACATTTTAGGCAATTGTGTTCTTCCAACTTTATGGGAATAGTATGGGGAAGTCCATTTTCTCTTTCAACATGACTGTGCCCCTTGTGCTAAAATTCAAGTCTGTAAAGACATGGAGGAACTCAAGTGGTCTGCACAGAGCCCTGACCTCAATCCCTAACACCTTTGGGATGATTTAGAATGTTGATTTCAAGCCAGTATTTTTTTGTACCTGAGCTACCAAATGTTCTTTTGGCTGAATGGGCACAGATTCTCACAGACTCCAAAATTTGGTGGAACAAGAGTAGACGCTGTTAAATCCACAAGGAGTTTATGTGTGGGTAGGTAGGGCAATTCCATATTACTGCTCATGGTTTTGGAACAGGATGTGTAACAAGTTGATACAGGTGTGATGATCGGATGTCCACCAACATTTTACCATACAGTATACATATACAAACATAAAAAGACTAAATAAAAAAGTGAGGAGTAAAACTCTGTGTAGCCATAAAGTCTGCAATTAACCAAATAACAAAACCAGAACTTGAGTCAAATAAGGAAAGCAGGGATTCCATTATTAAATCTCCTTGGATGGTTCTTTAGAATTACTCTAAATCTAGCAACTAAGATTCATCAATGATAGTTCTTCAATCCAATATGCATGAATACATGAATTATTGTCTTAAATTTGAAAACTTTGCAATAACATACTTAGTAAGAAGCTTAAGAACACTGGTGCATTTAAGGGAAGTGCATTTAAGACTGAAGCCATGTGGACTTCTTTACGCAAAGGTTTGTGGGAATTGGGAACAACTACTGAGCCATATAGTACAAAGCAGAAACCTTGACAACCTTCAAGAAGAATCGAGATGAGATTGTGGGACAGCTTAGCTATTAGCTAAATGAACAAGCTTAATGGACTGAATGGTCTCCTCTCATTTGCCACATTTCTTATGTTCTAACACCATTGCAAAGTACAGCATAGCCACGGCCACACAGAACCTTAGTTAATGCAGAAGGAACCCATCTTTGCATTGATAATAAGAATACAATTATTCAAAATGCCACCTGAAAGGAATATAGCAACTCAAAAAATGCAGAAATAAAGCATTAGACAGAAAAAAAACTAACGTCATAACACCCAGTATCTCAAGGGTTAAAGGAAATTCCACAGGAGCTTTACCCAGAGGACACCGCCTCAGAAATCTCCACCTTCTGTTATCTGAGCGGCCCACAGGGATGATGTGGGGCTGGATTGGTCGACTTTTCTGTCACACCGTGCTGTATTATGCAGGGAAATACAGTGGGAAAATGAATGGTTACCAGTGGCTTGGCTGGCTTTGGCATAGGAAATCCCCTTTGAGAGCTGCCATTAAAGCAGGATGGCACTAACTTGCCAAAAATACTAGTAGCCCACCTTGCTACAGGGGTTTAAAGTATTAGCTCCTAGTTGGAAACCATAAGGCAGCCCTCCTCTGTTTGCACACCCATACAGTCACGAATCTACCGCTAACCAGCAGCCTGTTAAATGTATAAGCATCACAGAATATCTCTGGAGAGATCGCTCTGCTTCTGTAATTTTTACACTGTATTTTTCATTTTAAACCCCAGGAATGTAAATAACAAATAATCCTTTTAGTATTTCACTCCCTCTCAGGTAATGCACATTTCTTTTTTAAAGTTAAGAAAAGAAAAAGTCTCAGCAGCCAGCATTTGTGACCTTTCTGACTTGTGGGAACAATGAGCATTTCCTCCTTGTGCATGTATGAAAGCCCCCCTGGGACTGTTTGTTGCAAAAGTAAATAGTAAAGTCACTCTAGCCTTCCGCCCCAGTGCTCCCTAGAGGACCCAAGAAGCTTCCCACCAATCTCGAACAAACAGAAAAGGACGGAGTAAAAATTCTCAGCATCTACCCTCCTTCTCCTGGGCAGTGAGGCCTCCAGAACAGATGTCTGTTGTCATTTCTTGGGCTACACCAAACAATGTCAAAAAACTTAAGTATGGAAATGATTATAGGCAAGGAGCTGTCAAATTGAACATTTTAAGGATCAAGTACACATTGAATTTTCTTTTATTTAAGTTTCTGTTACAGTAGGATGGTCTGGAGAGGAGCTCCTAAAACTAATAAGTAACTGGAGAGTTCTAAGCCACTTTGAGTTGTGCCTTGTAGGTCTCAAACAATTTGGTCACCAGGTAAATTATTGTCTATGTGGCATCTGCATGTTCTCCCTGTGCCAAGCAAGTATTTTCCCAGGTACACTGTTTTCCTCCTTCACCCCAAAAACTTCAACATTTATGTTAAAATAACATTCAAAGTATGTGTAAGCCAGGCTAACTGCTGTGAGCAAAGTGGATTGATTGTGTATTAAAAAACAGCAATAAGGACAGGGTCAGGCCGTCGGCCAGGTCACCTTTTATTGATAGGTTAGATGGGTAAAGAGACAGTAGAATGGCATTCTCACAACTTGAATTCTTTTAATCCCGGTCTCACTTTCTCTCTTCTTTACACGATGGATACTGTCCATTGTTCCTACCAGTGTTCTGATCTTAGAAAGAGTAATAATAATAAATAATAGTAATTCTTTACATGTATAAAGTGCTTTTCTCACTATTCAAAGTGCTTTTGCACTACACATAGGAAAGACCCAGATTAAGGCAATCTGAGAAATGGAATCAATGTCAAGCAGAAAGCCCTGCGTGAAACTCTTCATGGAAGCAACTTTAAGGTTCCTGTGCACTAAGAGAGATCTGTCAAGAAAGAAAAGCTGACATAAAAGGGCACAAAGGAAGTGAAATCAGACAGAATTGAGGTCAAATACACAGACAAGAACTGGCAACCAAAAAAGCAGAAAAAAAAAGAAAACCATTGCAGGGATGTCAAAACTAGATAATATTTATGCCTGTATAACACAAAATGTGAAGATTGTTTTTCAAATTCAAATACAGTACACAAATAATTTGTATCATCTGCCTGTTCTAAGATGTTGTCAAGTTCTTGTACAACCAGAAGTAAAGTACCAAGATGTCAACCTTGAATTTAAGTCAGAAGGATACATGCTATGAAAAGCTATGAAAATGCATAAGTGACTTTATTTTCTTACTGAGTCATATTTGCAAACTCAGACGACCAGGAAATGGCCAACACAGACCGTTATACTGTTGCATACGTACATTGTGCTGCTGGGAAGGGTAAGCCACATAGGCAAATATGACAGGATCAGGAGATAAATGGGAGTCATGGCCAAAGCAAAGTCTAAATCTGGAAGTCAACAATACGTAGCAGTTACACCCAGAACAAAATCCTAACTCACCAAAAACCAGTAAATGGCTGTGCTTGAAGACATGAAGCATCACACACTCTTCTTCTTCATTCTTTTGAGAATCTGCAAACATGAAAAATCACAAGGTCCCAAGGGACAATCTTTACACCCCTTGACAGTGATGTCACACCATCTCGGACATCTGATGTAAATTCTAGCAGCCATATAATGTTATGATCTTGAATTTGCTTTCATTTCTTTTGTAGAAGTTTTACTTTTATGACCTTTATGCATCCATTTTAGTTTTTTCTATGTACAGAATTCATTTTTATTAATCTGTCCATAGAAGGTTGCTGAAAAAAGTTTTTTGTTGGTCTCTCAAGGCATCATTTAGTGCAATAGTTTCCATGAAGATCATTTTCAGAAGTCACGAGGAGTGCACCGCATGTTACGTCACTGGAGTAACCACTTAAAGGTCGACACACACATCCCTTTAGTATCCAAGATTTGGTGGGCAAATCTCTTTTTGCCTAATTCCACCCATGCCTACTGTATGATCTTGGGGTGGAGTGGTGGCTCTAAGGCTAGGGATCTGTGCTGGCAATGAGAATGTTGTTGGTTCAAATCCTGTAAACACCAGAAGTGACTCTACTCCATTGGGTCCTTGAGCAAGGCCGTTAACCTACGATTGCTTTGTCCTGGGTATGACGTTAATCTGCATCCAGATCTCCAAAATACTGAGAAAACTTGGGGGTTGGGGGCAGGATTGACACTTCAGTCACTGTAAAAATAAACCTCACACTGTGTGGTGCTGTGGTGTCACCCGCTGCACTCACTTGACTGTGTCTCATTTCATTAAAAATCTTTTCAAATAAGAATGCATAGAAGCTGCTGAACAAATTAACACAAAATGTTGGCTTCTGTGGGAATGGAAATGGCGGTGAGGAAAGACATACAATTATTTTGACAATCTGAAATAACAGAATATCAAAAAACTAAGGGCAAGAATAGAGTTATTGGTGCAAAAAAATCTCTGGAAAATAATAAGCTAAGAGTACAAAACCTACCAAACATGTAAATGGTCTCATAGGCTTACAGTCAATGTGATGTCACACGCATGCACCTCCAGCTGTCCTGCTTTTGCAACACAGTAGCAACCACTAGTAAAAATATCCACAAAACTGTGACACATATCAAAATCCAAGATGCTATCATGGGAACACATGAAGATAGTTTTACATCCTTCAAAATTATGTCTAATTAACAAATAAAATCTAAATTTTGATTCAGCACACTCAAAACAATTGCAGGAAATTAGAATAATAAAGGAAAGGGAAAAGCACAAAAATGTGAAAACTAACCATTCATTACAGTGCCAATGTCCTTAAGTTGTCCTCTGTCACCTGTTCATTATGTCCCTAAGGCTTCAGAAAATACTGCTACCGTGGAAAACATTCTGCATTGTTCCTGTTCCAAAGAAGTTACCTACAAAGCAGTGGCACTTATGTCTCATATCATGAAGACCTTTGAGAGACTGGTCCTGGGATCTATGAGTCCTCTTGTGTCAGACCACCTGGACTCACTGCTGTTTGCCTATCAGACAAAGATTGGAGTGGAGGATGCAATTATCTACAGTATCTGCTCCACAAGGCTTATTCTTACCTTAACAAAACTGGCAGCACTGAGAGGATTATGTTGTTTGATTGTTCCAGCTCCTTCAGTACCATCCATCCATTCCTGATAAAGGGTCAACTCAGAGATATGAAGGTGCATGAACCTGTGGTGTCCTGGATAATGGACTATCTGTTGGGCTGACTGCAGTTTGTGAGACTCAAGGACTGTTTGTCTGATAAAGATGTGAGAAACACTGGAGCACCACAAGGAACAGTCATGTCTCCATTTCTCTTCACTCTGTACACCTCAGACTGTAAATATACAGTATCTCATAAAAGTGATTACACCCCTCACATTTTTGTAAATATTTTATTATCTATCTATCTATCTATCTATCTATCTATCTATCTATCTATCTATCTATCTATCTATCTATCTATCTATCTATCTATCTATCTATCTATCTATCTATCTATCTATCTAAGTAGAGGTCACTTGATGACATTATTTATCCCAACTCAACACTGGCTGTAGACACTGTTTTGATAAATGACCTGGCTGCCTAGAAAGATCGCAAATAACACTACCCATGGCAAAACATTATTTTGTCACATGCATTTCCCAGGGATAGATTAGGTACAAAGACAAAAAAACAGATTCTTGCAAAAGTAATACAGAAAGATGCAGGATCAGATGAATGTTAACTGCCTTATGAGAACACTCCACCAAAAAAATGCATTTATATGTTACTTACCCTTTGTGGTTTGTAGTGATGGCCAAGAACATTTTTATTCTTCAGTTTTCATGCAGAACAAAGATAATAAAATATCTGATAAAATTAGAGTCTACTGTGACCAATGATGGTCTACAGGAAACAACATCAAAAAGTCAATGAAGAAAATCACGCTTTAATCATAATCCACATGTCAAGTCATCCAATTACATGCTTACAATGTCCCAAACACATGTGTTTTTACAAAATACCCTTAAATGAACCAATTCCAGAACAAAATTGAATTTGAATATAAAATATGTTTCTTCACCTATGAATGAGGGGGTGAGGCAGATTTTGAATTCAGACACACAGCAATGGTGAAATGAAGTCTTCCTTGATTACATTTAATAACGAATTTTCAGGAAGTAGCTGTTAATAATATTTTAGCAAAAATGCATATGTTTTGGCAATTCAGATGGATATCAGACATGTGGATTGTGTGATATGAGCTACATGAGAATTTTATTTCTTTTTTGACATTGTATAGCATTGGTCACCTGGAATATGGGGTAAGTAGAATTTAAAAAACGTAGCATTTTTGGGTGGAGTAGTCCTTTAAGCTAACCGTGTATTTGGGATGTGGGAAGAAGCAAATATGTCCACAGAAAACTAAAACAGACCTAAAGAGACAGACAGTGAATGGGCCAGGATTTGACCCCAGTTATCTGGAGGTGAGAAGCAGCATTGCCTTCTTATTGCATGATGAGAATGGACATGTCAACTACTTATTGCAGGATCTTATTTGTGGATTTCACTTCTGTGCATAGTATGACAACAGCAGAGTTTCTCCAACACAAACTTCTCAGTATGAATTTGAACTATGCCACATGCCTCTGGATCCCTGACTTTCTAAGGAACAGACATCAGACAGTGAAGATGCCGACTATCAGACAGGGCCCCTGACACTGAACACAGGGTCCTCTCAGAGTGTGTTCTGTCTCCACTCCTTTTCTCTCTCTGAACCAATTACTGAACATCCAGTGGTCCATCTGTTAAACTACCACAGTTTGCAGATGACGCCACCCTGACTGGCCTGATCACAGACGGGGACAAGGTGCCATAGCAGAGAGAGGTGGATCAGTTGGCCAGTTGGTGTGCTTTCAACGATCTTAACTTGAATTCCCTGAAAACATTGGAAATGATTTGGGATTTTAGGAGACACTTATCATCTCCTACACCCCTCATTATAAATGGTGTCACTGTAAACAGGCTGGAATCATTTACATTTCTAGGCACAGCTATCACTCACAATCTGAACTGGGATGAAAACATAACTGCTCTTTCCAAAAATGCCCAGCAGCAGATGTTCTTTTTCTTTTCTGTCAACCTGTAAAGTGTAACCTGTCCCAGTCAGTGCTGGTGCAGTTTTATGAGCTGTCATTGAAAGCATCCTCACTTTCTCTGAAAGAGTCTGGTATGGCAATGCATTTGCTCTTTCAAAGCATCAAGTTCCATGTGTTATAAAGACTCCGGAAATGATTGTGGGACTGAAACTGGACTCCATTGAGGAAATATATGCAAAGACTACACTCACCTGGGTAGCCATCTCTTTCAGATATTACCATTGTGGAAACATTACTGGTCACTAAAGGCAAGAACTGCTAGACACAAAAACAGCTTCTTTCCTAATGCAGTCACAATTGTTAAACACAGTCTTTGATTTCAAATCTCCCGTGTCCAATTTCAGTTAGATTTATTGTGTAAGAACTTCTACTTTACTATTTTGTTCATATAATATTGTAGTGATGGCATATGTTGTATTTTGCACCTTATTAATGGATGGATGTAATACCAAGAAATTGTGACCAAATATGTTGATAAAGCAATAAAGTTAAATAGGCTCAGTGGTATGTTGTAGGTGAAGCAGTTTCTTTCATCAAAACTTTGAAGCTGATATTCAGGAGATATGAGAGCTGCTTTATGACTTGCTTCTTGTTTTTCCCCAAAAGAGATTAATTACAGAACAATCGTGAGCTGCTTTGTCATTATCTCAAGTCAAAGACTGAATGTTCCTTCCAAGCCAAAAGTGTGAGGAATTGATGTGTTTTAACCTAATTTTCAGGACTAAAGTAATAAGGATACCAATCGTGATTTTATATAGCACCTTTCATAACAAGTGCCATCTAAGCAGCACACAGACTTGCAGAACTGCACTGCAATACCATCAAAGGCCAAGAAGAGACAGCAATGAATACAGCTCAGAAAAGTTATGTCTTGGCACATCAGCTATTTGTGAGTATTTTTTTATTTTACTTCTGTGTAGAAGAAGAAACCAGATGCACCAAGCAAGTAAGCCATAATTGTTTGTCATCCAGCAAAAACTAAATGCAAAATAACCAACCAACGTTTAGCTCTGTTACTTCAAAAGATTCAGCATCCAATGTTCAAATGCAGGTATGATTTTACCTTCTTCTAGGCTTCTCTACCACAGATGTGTGTAAGTGTGACTTACAATGGACTGGCACCCCATCTTGTGTTGGTCTTGTGTCTGATGCTGCTGGGACTTTGAATTGATTCTGAACTGGATCAGTAGCTTGGCAAATAGGTGTGTGGAGAAACTCATCTCTCTATCTACTATTTATTCTATAAGTCCACAATTTAAATTTCAAGGTTGTGGCTTCCCTTGTGCCCTTTTGGTTTTAAGTTTGAGTTAGGATAAGGGAAGAAGCTCACCTCTAAGCTCAGAGGTATTCGCCTTTCTAATTGTTTGGCTGGTTGGTTTAGACCTAGTAAATGCATCTTTTTGTTACTTACCAAATAATTGACCCACACCATGAGGAGGTAGATGTTATAGTCGGTTCCTAATAGGCAGTCTTATTATTTGAAGTAAAAGAGCTGTTTGTTTCATGAGGGGAGCAAAAGTAAGTAAGGGATTAGTGTAATATTAAGTAAAGATTTTTGTATACATCAGATTGGCACAAATGTGCTAGAAAACAAGGAGAGATGGAATAAGTCACCTGTTATGAGACAGGGCACTTATTGAAGATGATGTATTTGTTGTTTGGACATAAGAGAGTTCAGATGGGAACAAAGACAGCAACATATGTCCCAGAGGGGCCACCACAGCACTTCTGCTCCATTAAAGTAAGCAATCTGCGTCGAGTCTTTAGCAGCTTACACACACCCACCTCCACTCCCCATTTTATTGAATTAATCCTCTTTAAAAGGTATGACTTATTTGCCTCTGGGGAAATCGAGCAGCAGATGAATTGTCTTAAGTACGGAAACACAAAGGCACACAGGAAGCTGCTCTGTGAAAGAGAGCAGGTCGCGAACTGTCCCCGTTGATTACAAGCAACAATAACCTAAATCTGGATTAGGAGGGAGTTCATCATCTTGACAGCTGCTCATTCCCAAAAGGATGTTAGCGTTTGAATAATCTCCTAGGCCATCGTTTCTGTGTCAGGCTAATATTTTGCAGCCTCATTCACACATGTTAGAGTACCAAATGCAGATTTATGGCTCATCTGTGCCATGCTTCTGGCTGAGCTTCAGACTGTGCCATCCTGCTTGGTTGCACTTCAATCAGTAGCCTTGCAGATACCAATTGTGGCTCTGACTAAAATGTTCGGGGCTGGTAATTATGTTGTTGACTTTGTTTAATTTTTTGTCTGTGTTTATTGCCTCCAATGCTGTGGGAAAAGAGAAAAATGAAAAGGAGATGCAGTTGGCTTGGCTTGTGATGAGACTCAATATGTCCCTAATCTCCAGGCCCTGATTTTCCACTACCAAATTAAACTGGTTCATTCAGTTACAGATCAGTTTTGCTCTCCATTACTGAGTTGGTTCTGCTTTGCACTGCATGCTGCCAAGATGAGCATAATCTCCATGTGATAGATAGATAGATAGATAGATAGATAGATAGATAGATAGATAGATAGATAGATAGATAGATAGATAGATAGATAGATAGATAGATAGATAGATAGATAGATAGATAGATAGATAGATAGATACTTTATGAATCCCAGGGGGAAATTCACATACTCCAGCAGCAAAAAATATTAAATTAAAGAGTAATAAAAAATGCAGGTAAAAAACAGACAATAACTTGAATAATGTTCAACGTTTACCCCCTCTGGTGGAATTGAAGAGTCGCATAGTTTGGGGGAGGAATGATCTTCTCAGTCTGTCAGTGGAGCAGCACAGTGACAGCAGTCTGTCGCTGAAACTGCTCCTCTGTCTGGAGATGACACTGTTTAATGGATGTAGTGGATTCTCCATAATTGATAGGAGCCTGCTGAGTGCCCGTTGCTCTGCTACGGATGTCAAACCGTCCAGCTCTATGCCAACAATAGAGCCTGCCTTCCTCACCAGTTTGTCCAGGCGTGAGGCATCCTTCTTCTTAATGCTGCCTCCCCAGCACACCACTGCGTAGAAGAGGGCACTCGTCACAACCATCTGATAGAACATCTGCAGCATCTTACTGCAGATGTTGAAGGATGCCAGTCTTCTAAGGAAGTACAGGCGGCTCTGTCCTTTCTTGCACAGATAATCAGTATTGGCAGTCCAGTCCAATTTATCGTCCAGCTGCACTCCCAGGTATTTATAGGTCTGCACCCTCTGCACACAGTCACCTCTGATGATCACGGGGTCCATGAGGGGCCTGGGTCTCCTAAAATCCACCACCAGTTCCTTGGTTTTGCTGGTGTTCAGTTGTAGGTGGTTTAAGTCGCACCATTTAACAAAGTCCTTGATGAGGTTTCTATACTCCTCCTCCTGCCCACTCCTGATGCAGCCCACGATAGCAGTGTCGTCAGCAAACTTTTGCATGTGGCAGGACTCCGAGTTATATTGGAAGTCCGATGTATATAGGCTGAATAGGACCGGAGAAAGTACAGTCCCCTGCGGCGCTCCTGTGTTGCTGACCACAATGTCAGATCTGCAATTCCCGAGACGCACATACTGAGGTCTGTTTGTAAGATAGTCCACGATCCATGCCACCAGGTATGAATCTATTCCCATCTCTGTCAGCTTGTCCCTAAGGAGCAGAGGTTGGATGGTGTTGAAGGCGCAGTAGTACAGTATAGTATAGTACAGTATGTGTAAATAGATGGTAACACCCATGGAGAACTTAAGTCTGTATTTCAGCTGGCTTATTGTTTAATCGCTTCTGGAATGAAAAACAAGGCTTTTGGAAGCCTTCGTTAGATACACCTACCACCAGTCAATATGTTCTAAGACTGAAGCCTTGTGGCACTGCTGTGGTTGTGAGCCATTAGTGCACACATGTTACATGAAAATGAGAAATGCATAGACATTACATTTTGACAACTTCACTGTAAATTGAAAACTAAGACATGACAGATGCTACATCAAGTGCACAATGACCAAGCACTTGACACTATGGTATGACAATGCTCCACATACAGTGCTTTGTGTTTGTCCATCAGGAGCTGACACAACAGGACACATTGGCCATGTTATGGTCTGCTTAGGGTCTTGCTTTGAAGTGTTGTTTTTTGAATATTGTGTGGTTTTTTATTATTCTTTTAATTAATTAATACTTTTTTAGATTTATATAGCACTTTTCTCAATACTCAAAGCGTTTTATATAGTGAGCCAATTCAGCCATCAGTAATGTGCAGCATCTATCTGAATGATGCGATGGAAGCCATTTTGCACCAGTACGCTCACCACACATTAGCTGTGAAGGGGTGAGAGAAAGTTGGCCAATTAGACACAGGGGATGATCATGGGATCAGAATGACCAGGCCAAGGTGGGCAATTTTTAGCCAACACTTCAGGATACACCCTATTCTTTGCAAAAGATGCCCAGGGAACCTAAAAGGACCACAGTTTAATGTCTCATCCGAAGGAGAGTGCCATGTTTAGATAGATAGATAGATAGATAGATAGATAGATAGATAGATAGATAGATAGATAGATAGATAGATAGATAGATAGATAGATAGATAGATAGATAGATAGATAGATAGATAGATAGATAGATAGATAGATAGATAGATAGATAGATACTTTAATAATCCCAAGGGGAAATTCACTTACTCCAGCAGCACCTTACTGATACAAAAAACAATATTAAATTAAAGATTGATAATGATGCAGGTAAAAGAAGACAATAACTTTATATAATGTTAACGTTTACCCCCCCGGGTGGAACTGAAGAGTCGCATAGTTTGGGAGAGGAACGATCTTCTCAGTCTGTCAGTGGAGCAGGACAGTGACAGCAGTCTGTCGCTGAAGCTGCTCTTCTGTCTAGAGATGACACTGTTTAGTGGATGCAGTGGATTTTCCATAATAGATAGGAGCCTGCTGAGCGCCCGTTGCTCTGCCACAGCACAGTGTCCCCATCATTGAACTGGGGAATTGGGATCCACATTCAGATCACAGTTTAAGCACCCCCTACTGGCCCTGCCAACACTAATTTAAGCTTTTCCTGGTTGGCCTCCTATCCAAGTACTGGCCAGGCCTGAACATGCTTACCTTCAGGAGGATGATCTCTTCTGAGGTGCATGTGATATGACTGCTGGCCATAGTTTTGTTTCTGATATTTATGTTGTAATTCTTAATTGTTTTCCAGTTCATTTTGCTAATTCTCTTATGCATGCAGTGAATTATCTTGCTGTGCTTCTTGTTAGGTCATGGGGTGAGACCCCTGATTAGTTTGTTACCCTCAGATGCTCCCACTACATTGTTGTGGCAATACCTGAGAGCTGTATGAATTGCCTGTTGCTACTGTCTAGGTGCAGTTGCATTAACACTATGTGATGTATATCTGCTCTTCTTTGTTCTTGAATTTTTTCGTTTTGAGTGTTTTGAGTTTTCCATTGGGTTTTCATTCAGTTCTTTGACTTTTGCTTCATTTTTGACCTAACTTTGGGGTTATGATTTTCGTTTAATTATGGGTAATCTGGTATTTTGTTTAGTTTTTACTTTTATGAATTAAACATGATATTTTTTACTTCTTTCTTGTTTTGTATTTCTTTCTTTGGAATAATTATTTCAGCATTTTTGACTTTGACTTTGTGATTGTTTTTTAATAGTTTAATTAATAAGAATCCTGTAAAATGTCATTGTTTGGCCCGGGTTTTTATTGACGGTGTCACACACGCATGCATGAGGAAGTGTCTCACAGGTTGTTGTCTTGGGAAACGAAGGAGGAAAGTTAAAAAAAGTAAAACCAATACTAACCTCTCTTCCGTCATCTGAATTAAAGTAGAGGAAAACCCAGAGGAGGACACCTCATATAATTTCCAGAGGGTCATTGCAGCCCTGCTTCCTGCCCTTTTTAAAGAGTGTGTTCTCTTTGGAAATCACTGCTGACGAAGTGGACTAATCCTTTGGGCTGCAAAGTCATATCCAGCAACTGTGATCATTTTTTTTTTCAATTTTTCTTTAAATGTTCATTGGACATTAATGGGAAATCCCACAAGATCACAACCCTTTATGATTTCTCATTTTCTTTTCTTTAACAACAGTTGCTCTCTTCTTTTGGAATTTGTTTGGCGGTCCAATCATAGCAGATCTTGCCCACCTTGTATACTCTCTGGACACTTTGCCCTGTGACTTAAAATGCTCTTCATAACCATTGTTCTGATTGTGATGATCTAGAAGTAAGAACTTTGATGCAGGATCTCCATGTATTTCCCAAAAATACTTTTCAGGCCCGTGTCCAGAAGTTATGTAAAAGTGGCAGAAGTATTTTGTTGCTGAGGGGAGCATCTTTGTCTTCTGTCTCAGTAAGACAGTGGAAATTGTTTTAACAAGAATGGACTGTGAACAGAAATATAGTGAAAAAAATATGGCAGGTTAATATCTGGGAAGCCAAATCAGTCTTTCACCAAACCATAAACAGTGAACTGGAAATCAAGAACCTTAAACCAGTGCTAAGGTTTAATATACCAGAAACACAACAAAAGAATTACAGAAGAAATGCTCTCAGTAACCAAATCTTGGATGATCCAGTAATGATAATCACTGACTCTCTGACCAATTAAATTTACCCCTTAACACCTGCAGGATTAAATGCTTATCTATAAAATGTGTTCAGTTTCAAAACTATATTGAAAAACACATGTTGATATTCAGGGGTCATTCAACTGGATGAAATGGCAAGCCATCACTTAAAGCAAGTATTTTTGTCATCCACAATCAGGCAGTCAAAACTAAATACTACATAAGACAAATCCTCAAACAACCAAAAGAAGAAAGTTTGTGTTGCCTTTGTAAAAAATATGATGAGACCATCCATCATATTGTCAGTGCTTGTGATACACTGGCCAATATGTCCTATCTATGGCATCAGAACAATTTGGTAAAATATATCCACTAGATTCTGTGCCAAGGCAATGGTGGAGATGGAGTTTGGAGCAGCATAAATCCTGGAAAATACTAGATCTAAGATTCTTTGGTAGCTCTCTGTTCAAACAGATGTCATGGTCAATACCAACCAACCAGACACAATTTATATGAATCTATCCACCAATCAAACTTTTTAAATAGATATCTCACTGCTGTTGCGCTCACACATCGGTCCATAAGAAGAGCATCAATTAGAGCACAACCATCAGCACTGAAATGAGATTAAAAGGCTTTGGAAAACAGACACAGAAGTAGTCCCTATCATCACAGGTGCTAATGGGGTTATCACTAAATCCATAAAGCAATATTCTGAAAAGATTTTGCCCAACATCAACATTTCTATTCTACAAAAACAAGCAGTGATATATGCACGGCATCCATCAAAGCAGAGCCCTTGGCACGGTCAGCAGTAATTAATACCAGACATTTTCCTTTAAGATGACCCTGACTAGGTACCCTAACCCTGACTAGACCTAAATTGTTGAATTTACCGTTATCTAAGAGGTTTTGTCGTGAGGTGGGTGCGGCAACATGATGTATCAGGGCATGCTTCCATCTCTCTCTCTCTGTCTCTCCCTCTCAAGACTTTCAACTATGTCCTCTCTGAAGAGGTCTCTGAAGAGCTGTAATAATAATAATAATAATAATAATAATAATAATAATAATAATAATAATAATAATAATAATAATAAAGCCGAAACATATTCTGTTTTGTTTCTAACATATCCTCTGAGGCCTGCAGCAATATTTGGTATAATGAAAATAAAACAGAATATGTGAAAAAAAATGCAGAAAAATTCACACTTTCCACAAAACTCATTCAATGAACCACAAAGGACTTGCTTCACAGTCTGCTTCTTATGGGTTAGGGACAGTCCCAAGCCATGATACAAGGGGTAGGGGAGGATCTACCTACAAAATAGAGGGAACATAATGCAGGATTACAGAAATATCTTTAAACATAACACAACGACATAGCATTACACATAGAAACTAAATAAAAAATGAATAGAACAATATTTAACAGAAATAATTATAACAAACCACCAAGACTGAAATATAAGTTCTTAATGAGCGCAATGAACAAAAGTAAAGCATGTTTAAGCGAACTCAAACTTCAGCCATTGGTCAATAGCCCCATCATCACATGACTGGGTAACTGACCTAGTGGATTATGCAACACAAGCAACTTCAAGCTTATTGCATGAACATTTTGTTACTGCTTGCTGTTGCTCAGGACTGAATCCCCTGAAACCCATTATACCAGAAACTTTGCTCTCAGTTCTCCATGAAACCATGAGGTTATACTTTTTCTTCTGTCATTACTACCAACAACAAGAAGTGTGCCATGGATAAAATAAAAGTAATTTTTGGCTAGGGCATTCCTTTGAGACACCTTTTGCCTTAGCTTCTTCACTGAGACTTTAGGTACGTGTTACAAGTTTTGTTTGACTCCCTCTGTGATTCCGTTTCTTGTGAGTTACTTGGTCTTTAGGCCATTTTCATGTTGGATATTTAGAATTTTGAATGTTTCTGTTTTGTGGTTTTGAATATTTACTTTGTTGATTTATTCATTAGCATGTTTTCTATTGCACAATTTCTTTTTTGTTGTTGTTTATTGTATTATTTAGTTTTGCGCAATTTTTTATAATTTCATTAATTTTGTCTTCTGTTTTAGAATGTTTGCATTTTATAAATCTAAGAAATTGTGAATTCTTTTGTACTGACTTTGTTAATTTAATAGATTAAATAATTCATTGAGTTTTTGGATTGACCTCCTAGTTTGATCCCTAATCATAATACTAAGGGCTAAACACTGTCCAAGTTTGACCCTGGTGAGTCTCTGTGTTTTTACTCTAAAGAAGTAAAAGACCCCTCCTTCCTAACATCAGAGCTGTCTGATGAAGCCCAGGGATCAGCAGGCCGGTTGGCTTCATTTTGCTTTGTGAGACACTTTGGACTGTAGTGGTAGGTGGGCATGTGTGACTCAGAGTTGGGTATCATGTGATTACAGTGGTTCAGGACATTTGCAGAGAAAGGGAAATCCTTTTAACGTAGGACAGTTGTTCATTTCCTTTATTGTTCTGCATTTTGATTTTGTTTTTGCACATCAAATTTTTGGTTTGCTTTATTTACAGAGTGTTATGTTGTTGTATCTTAATTATATCAGGATCCTGGGACTTTAGGTAAATTATTTATAAGTTATTTTCTGGCTCTAGTATTGAGCGGCATATCATTATAGAGATTTAGAATCATTTATTTTTTGATTCAATGGTTCGTTCTAAGGTTCATTTTCAATTTGGGCTGTTTGCCCACTGCTATTCTGTCTTTTTTGATCAGATGTGCTAAAATTGTCAGGATTTGCCGAGTAATGGGCGTGGCTTTGGAGGTCGTGACCCTATCAGTCATTACTGAACAGAATAAAGGGTCTTTGTAGGTTTACTTCTTTTACCAACTGCTCAGATTTCAAAATCCTTCTTGTGCTTTAATTTGATCAATTTGTGTTTAATTTTTACTGATATTGATATTTGTAATCCTTTCTGAGCTTGTTCTTGTCTCATGGTTTTTGGCTTTGGTAAATGGTGAGTTTTCTTCTCTTGGTTTGCTCCAATGCTTCGTTTGTGTTTTTTTTTCTCTCTCTATGTTTTTTTTTCCAGTCATTGTTATTTTCTCTTTGCCTCTGAGCAGAACAGATTAACAGTTTTATCTGTTGTTTTGTACCAAATACTTGGTACTACCGCTATATTATAAAGTCAATCCCAGACCTCTTATCTCATTAGGTTTTCAGTCTAACTGGGAATGGCCTAATGTGCCATAACAAGTAATTAAGGAGCAACTGCAGCTAGACATTTCACCATGTTGACCTAGATGTACTTTCAGAAGGATAATAGGGATTCCTTTCACATTTCTTTCCCAAATTGAGTCTTCTGACCCATAATTGTCAACTTGCTGCCAGTCTGAGTTCACTTAAGTGGCACAAAAAAGTCCAGTTTAGGGGTTGTCTCAGTCACTTTCTTGATTTAGAGCAAATTTCTCTTACTTCATCGTGTTTGCAGTGGATGAAGGTGTTTTTGTCTGCTTTGCCCAGCAGCTATGGTAATTGTTGGACTATAAATGCTTTGCACAATTCCCAGACCTTTCTGATTATATTTTAAATGAAGCATTTATATCTAGTAATTTAATTTCCTTCATTAAGAGTAAAATAATATTATAAATCAGTGTATTAAACTAAAAGATTGTCCATATTAGGCTAAGACTTAAAGATGGACCCTAATATGAGAGAGACCAGAGAGATGAGGGCTGCTGTTGTAAACACAAGGATTTACATAAATAGCAATAGAAATGTAAACCATAGGTATGAGGTTAAACCAAGATAGACTAAAAATAAAGGGGGAAGCTAAGACCAGAAATGGAGTAACTCTAAGAACAACCTAATCATTTTCAGACAAGGTTGCTGTAAACAAGGCCTGCCCAAACCTGTTTTGGAAGCACAAAGTGGGAAGTAGTAACAAGTCATCATTGGTACACCAGGCCTTCATAAAGCAAATCCACACTCAATCATTCTGGATCACTTTAGGGACACTTATTGACCAAATCTTGGAGATGTAAGAGAAAGTCCCAAAGTTTTGGACCTGTGCATCAGAAATACCAAACATTTTGTACAACCTTTAAGTTCAGTTTAGGGTGAAAAGTAGATGAAGCTTACATTAGCCATATTTAGCATAAAGTAAAGGTAAACACTAGACATGACACTAGCCTAATGTCATCTAAACATCTCTGCAATGTGGTAGTAATCCCCACAGCATGCAGAGAGAATGTGCAAAGCCTTCATGGATAGCGAATGAACTAGCGTTTTACCCCAAGACACGAAGGGCTGATTGGCTGCAGCATTAACTGACAGTCCTATCATGTCACCCTGAGTAATGACCATTAGCTGTGTAACAAACTTCAGATCATTTGTGTAGGCCATGAAGATGTTTCACCAAGCTGAAAACAGGCAGAGAGCTAGATTACCATTGTCATTTTTTTGGAGTGATATAAATTAGTGCTGTGACATTCAGGATTATAATATGGATGGATAGTAACATTAATGCTGTCATTCCATTGCTAATTGTGTCCTACTTTGTCATGGCAAGCTCATTTTGAGAGTGTGGATGCTCATGATGGGTGGTGCAGGGTGGTGCAGTGGGAGTCCTGTTGCTTTGTAACAAGGAGGCTGGGGGTCGTCGTACTAGGCCCTCCTTGTATAGAGTTTACATGTTCTCACCTCTAGGTGCTCTGCTTTTCTCCAGCAGTCCAAAGACATGCAGGTTAAGTGAACTGGTGAAGCTAATTTGGCCCTTGTGTGTGAATGTGTTCAGTCTATGATGGACTGGGACCCTACCCAGGGATTGTTCCTATCTTGCACCCTATGCTTGCAGGTATAGTCTCCTGGTGGCCCTCAACCTTTCTCAGGATAAAACAGGTTTGGAAACTGGATGGATGGAATGGAAGCTCATGAAGGCTGAGAACTCAGTGTTTCTTCAGGGTGTGAGAACTGAAGGGTCAGCAACTTTCAAGCAGATAGCAAATGTCACAGAACAGACAGATGGGTTAAAGAAGCAAACAAGGAGGTCATCCAAAGGCTGGCTGTTGTTCAAAATTAGAAGCAGGTAATCTCTGATAAAGACACATGACAGAAATATGGTGGCACCAAGGAACCACTAGTACTCAGGATCAAAAAAATGAAGCAATCCCAAAATGAGACTCCAAGGTAGAAGAAGACTGGACTGTGATGTTGGGTAAGAAGACCACAAGACTTTACATCTCGTGATTGTGTCATAAAGACATATTCATTAGCATATACAAGTAAGAATGTGTCTGTAGTCTGTGCACATGACAATAAGGATCCTATAAACCTTTAGGAGTAGCTGGACCAGTCAGTAATATGTAGAGCACATGGTGAAAGGCACAGATAATTGGAGGGGACGACCAGAGGCGTGGTGAAGGGATATAAACTAGTGGTAGGAAGGAGTGTCTCTCAATATAATACACCACTACAGGTGTTAAGTGCATCACACTTTATATGTTAATCTCTTTCATTTGATTATACAGGGAGCTGGAACCTACTTTGGCAATAACAGATGCAAGGTAAGAATTAGTGTTAAGCAAAACAGGCAGCATTTGATTTGCATGCTGTTTCATGAGACTGGCACTAAAATTTGTTTAGCAGGTGATTCAGAAGTTGCAAAATGAGAAAGTCTATTAAAAGAGTTTTTTTTTTTGGATGTTTTGAGAGATTTGGGGGTTTTAAAATGAAGAATACTGCTCCCAGAAGTCTTGTTCACACTTCTGTGTTGACCTGTGTGCTTCTCTGCAGCGATGTAATGCATGTAATCTGTTACACACCAGCCAGGACAATTCTGTTTATACCAACAAGGAGTGCATTAGGTTTTATAAAAAGGTGACATATTTCCCTAACAAAAACATACCAAAACTAAGAATTGCACTCATTACTGTTTCCTCCACTAAAACACTATCTGCACAGGAAGCCCCCTAGCTGCCATTACCTAGAAACCATCCCTTTCGGTTCCTTGATTCCGGCAGAAGTGGCTGAGGATATGCACACTCCATTCCATAGAGTTTCAAGATACTTTTCTGTCTCGGATGCATGTTTAGGATTGTGATCACCCAGATTGTCATCATAAGTGGAAAAGAAGGGGATCATGCTGCCAGGTTTTTTATCACTAGATATCTTTATTTAAAAACTAAATGAGAGGCAGAAGCATGCACAATTAACACACGGAAAAGCTTCCAGACAGGATTAAATATTTTTCTCCCTGTGCCAACAGCATGAATTTTACTAAAGGTGAAGCTCAATTTGTTAAATTAATTTTTTGGAGAATGGCAGAGTCTCACTACAAACTCAGTTTTGTTCTAATACCCTAAATGAGGTTGTGACTGTATCAAAGGGCACACAGCTTGTTTTCACACTTTGGGATTTGAAAAAATAAGCTATTTCAACACAGAACGAATATACAAAATTCACTGTGGTTTTAAATCACAGATTGTTTGGTTTAAACCTCCCTTTCAACTCATTGTAAGACTCTGAGCAAGTCACGTAATTCAGTGCTAGTGCAAAAAAATCCATATGAACATTTGTACTCTACCTTGATCTTCTAACTCATCTCAAAGACAGTAAAGACATCTATCACATATACAGTAATAATAAAGAGCTGAAACAGTGTCCAAATGGAGTTGTGCACACAAAGTTTTATTGCAAATTATAACTAATATAAGCAGCTTAACATAAAAGTGATGAAGTAAAGGACTGACCAGGGTTCCATCTCGGGATGATGCTATTCCAGCCCAGGTCAGACTGTCATAATGATAGTTTGTGTGGTCTCTTTGTAAACTATCCAACAAGATAGTTTTAGTATGAAGTGAAATTAGCTGTTAAAAAGACACCAAAGGAAAATGAGTGCTTAGATTGCTTGGTACTGAAACTAATTTGCAATGACAAGGCATTGTTGCCTTTATCATAAGATGAACTGTTCAGAGAAATGTTTGAATGTGTTCCTCTGTTTAAAGTGATATAATTTGTTTTTGGAAAGCAGAAATGTTTGTTTAAATGTGAATCAAGTTCTCTTGGAGCAGGACAATGTGTCGTGTTTCATAAGGTAATGCAGTATTCCTTTGTGATCTTGGGGTTTGTCACTCTTCAGCTGACACCATGGTGAAATACACCAAAGGAGACCAGAAGATGAAGCAAAATAACATGTTTAATATAACAAAAGGGTGATAAGAAAATATGAAAGCAATGGGATAATAAACCAGTGAAATTAATTACTTGCTGTTTCATGCATCGTTAGTTAATCCAATCCTTGCAACAGAGGCAGGAGACCATTGAAGAGGTTTGGGAATAAGTCCATTTAACTGAACCACTTACATTACCGTTAACAATTGATCCTCGACCCATCTTGAAGAGTTCATCTCAGTGGTTACTCATTGGAGTAATTACTTAATAAATGGAGACCTGGTTCAATCTAAAAATATCTACAGATAGATAGATAGATAGATAGATAGATAGATAGATAGATAGATAGATAGATAGATAGATAGATAGATAGATAGATAGATAGATAGATAGATAGATAGATAGATAGATAGAAAACTTTATTTGTTCCCAGGGAGAAATTTGGTGTTTAATGGAAGCTCTTTAAATAAACAAAAATATAAATATTTAGACAAATTGGTAAATCAATAAATAAATACATATATACACATACTTTGGTCTGAACATGCACCAGAATGACTATATAACAAGAAAATTCAAGAAAGGTTCTGACTTGGCTGTCACAGTCACAGTGTGGCATCATGCAGGTATTTTCCCATAGGTATAAAGGAGACCCAGTAATGTTTCTTGACACACTTCTGCTGAATTATTAGTTGGTTGAAAGTCCTCAGTGTTAGTGTGTCAGAGAGATGATGTGTAGCTTTGTTAGAGAAGATATAAAGGGTGTTACTTCCCACATTAAAGGAACACAGTCACCTAAGGAAAAAGAGCCTGCTCTGCCCTTTCTTATATGGTGCTTCTGTATGTCCAACCTGTCATTAATGTGAACCCCCCAAGAACTTGTATTAATGCATCGCCTCTAAATCCACTCCTTGAATAGTAATCGGACATAGAGGATCTTTGGTGCGGCAAAAGTCAATGATCAGTACCTTGGTTTTACTGATGTTAAGTTGCAGACAATTCTCTTTTCACCAAGAAACAAACTTTTCTCCTTGACTGCTATACACTGTCTCATACCCTTTATCAATTACCCCATAAGTTCAGAAGCCTCAAAAAATTTCTGCAAAACACGACTTGGTATTATATTTAAAATCTATGGTGTACTCTATAAAAAGAGAAAAGGAGACAGGCCTGTTCCTTGTGGTGCTCCAGTTTTGCTCACATCCTCATCAGAGTCACAGTCCTTGAGTGTCACAAACTGCAGTTTGGCTGACAGATAGTCCATTACTTATCCACCTTCATATCTCTGAGTTGATCCCTTCACAAGGATGGCTGGATGGTACTGAAGGTGCTGGAGAAATCAAAAAACATAATCCTCACAGTACTGCCAGCTTTGTCAAGGTGAGAAAAAGCCGTGTGGAGAAGACAGATTATTGCATCCTCCACTCCTGTCTTTGTTTGGGTCATACTGCAGTGGGTCCAGGTGGTCCACCACAAGAGGACTCATAAAGTCCAGGACCTCAAATGTTTTCATGATGTGAGAAATAAGTGCCACTGGTCTGTAGTCATTAGATGAAGAGGCACCTGCCTTAGTCTGGTACAGTATCAATGCAGGATGTTTTCCACAGCAGTGACCCTTTCTGAAGCCATAGGGACAGATTGAACAGGTGACAGAGGGCACCACAAAGTTGGTCAGCACAGGCCTTAAGAACTTGAGGACTGACTCCATCTGGCCCTGCAGCTTTTCCTGTGTGTAGCTTCCTAAGTTGTTCCCTTACTTGGTCTTCAATTATGGACAGTCCACACTGATGGTCAGAGGTTAACTTGACACTTTTTTTTCCATTTGATGTGGTAGAAGCTGTTGATGAAGTAGGGATGGTGTGAAAAGACTGGTCATTAGAAGAAGGTGGCAGTGCTGGGAAAATCTATTAAAAATCTGTTTTTTTTTTCAGGGCATTAGTTTTGTCCACATGTGTAAAGTGTGAGATGTGTAATAGGACAGTGAGAAAAATGCCAAAACAAATGCGCCATCTCACAGCTGTCTTCCCCTCACTCTGCAATACTCTATGGGCTCCTTTGTTTACCACAGCCCCTGGAAATCCCCTCTATGTCTTTCTAGTTGCTTTTGGTGCCAACTGGATGTGAAATACTCCTTCAGGCAGGACGGAATTCACATTTGAAGTTTCTGAGGAGATCACAACATCCCCCTAAAGGCTTAAAGAAATGGAAATGATCTTGTTGTAAATTTTGATAAGGAGGCGGACGAGCCTTAGTGTAGGAGGTGCACACACTGCCGCTCTCAGGAAATAGCTTATATTATTACTGACATTCTGCCAGTGCTGGGCCAGCAGTATTTGTGCAGGTGATGTGTTTTCTTGCAGAAACTGATACTTACCATTTGCACATTGTATATTTTTAAGTCCTGGCAAAAGGTCCAGCCAGCCTTCCAACAGCATGTGAAACAAATACACTTTTCGGACTGCCGTGACACTGCTCTCCAAGGGGCAGTTTTAGCTTGACTTACTGGAATTACCTTGTGGAACTTTAATTACCTCATAAAAAAGAGTCTTTCAGGAACCTTTTTGATTCTTTCGCACATCTTTTGGTTAAACTGGCGCAGTAGCCAGTCCTGGATATGACGCTAGTCCAGGGGTGGGCAAATTCATTCCTGGAGGGCCGCAGTGGCTGCAGGTTTTTGTTCCAACCTAATTGCTTAATAAGAAGCACTTATTGCTCTAGAAACACTTCTGCTTCATTTTAGTTATCTCCCTCATTAAGATTTTGAACCCTTATTGCTTATTTAAGTCTTAAACAGCTGCATTCTCTGTTTTTAATTGCTCCTTATTAGCAATAAGATGCAAATGACAAAAGAAACCAGCAGTTATCCATTTTGCTTGTTACCCTTTACACCTGTGTGTATTTATCGCGCACTATTTGGTTTAATTAAATACTTGGAAGGAAAGAGAAGAGAAAAAAGTGAAGGATTGAGAATTACCCATCCGTTTTACACTTCAAAGTATTTGGATGATATCCTTAGAATGGAAAAAAAAAATCTAGGATATGAGAATGACTTGACATAGCAGAGTTAAAGTACTAACAAGCCATGAAATGTAATTATTGGCAAGGATTGTTTTCTAATTAAGCAACTGAGTTGGAACAAAAACCCGCAGCCACTGCGGCCCTCCAGGAATGAATTTGCCCACCCCTGCGCTAGTCCATTGAAAGGCACACACTCATACTAATAGCTAACATGGTAAAAGTAATCAATCAACCTTGCAACATGTCTGAGTGGTGGGAGGACATTCCAATTAGTAACTGAATTAAGGTTCAAATGGTGCTAAAGTACAATAACTCTGTTATTCACTTAGAAAGCACATTCGTTGTAATTTTTGAATGCAGCTCATATTCACGCAAAAAATGGTAGGCCCTACTGTATCATCCTTCAATCACCCATCAACCATTTACTGCTTGAAGGTCACTATTCCACTTAACACATGTCACATAAAATGATTTTTGCAGTGATTTTCAGTAACAGACTGCATTCTCATTATCTAATGGAGTTGCTGCACACCTACGATAAGTGATCATGTAGTCTGACATACCCAGCAATACAGTCCAACCAGTTGGGTTTTGTCTTAAGTCACAGGGGCAGTACTCTGTGTCTGAGAGGTGAGAACCAATGAATGTTCAATGCACATAATTCAGCAATGAGGAATAAGGAGCATGAGTGTTTTGGACCTCACAAACAGAAGAGAGGACTGTCTGTCTGATGCTCCATGGTTTATATTCAATGACAGAACAGAAAAAAGAACAAAAAAAGGAAGAGATTATAGCTGAAGTCACCATTCCTAGAAAGCAACATTGGCTCTGTCAGGCAAAACACTACTGGCTGTCAGAAAATAGAGGGTTTTGCAATACTTTGCAAATGTTAAATGGTTCTGGAAAGTCATTAAGGAGTTGTATAGCATGTCATCCCCTGCAATTTCTAGTTTTGGAATTTGACATTTTCAAGCTAAGAGACTGGCAACCACAATCATCAACTTTGACATGCCCTTCAACGTGAAGTCATGTAATATGATGCTGACTCTAGTTTACAAATCTTCCCATGGATCTTCCATTAGACGATTCACTCTCATACTTTACAAGTAGGCATTAACTTTTGTTAATGTTTTAACTGGCACAAATGAGCAGGATTTTCTTTATCAAATCAATACCTATTTGCTATGGCACCTTGAAGCCACCTACCAAGACCACTTGCATGTAACATGACAATGTAGCCTACCTTGGATCAGGCATCAAATCCTCTTTTTTTTAGATTGTCAAAGACCATTTGTAGGCACACAAGATGTGATTTTTAGGATCATCAGTGAATTAAATATATTATGGTGTGTTTTGGAGACCTTTTCCATTCTTTGAGTTAGCTTTATTTATTGTTTCTGATCTTTTGATATATACACAACATCATGCCATGTTTGCATTGCATTTCACATCCAAGGATGCTTTTTTATTGCAGTATTTTGTTCTGCATATATCAATCAATGATTTATTAGACACCAAGAGTCAGTAAGATTCTGCATCTTGAATTATTGTCTGGTATTGGTGTCCCTCCATCTTTCTCACTGCTTTGTATTACTTACCTTTTTTTCTTTGTTTGTGTGTGGTTTTATTAATTGTCATGCTTGATGAATTCACCATAACATCATTGTGTTTTCTGGATGTTGACATTGTACTCTTGTCTTTCATGACCATATCGTTTACTGTAAATATTGCTGGTCATATGATGTATACAACTTGTATGATATCGTTGAAATGGCGAGCATACTTTGTGATCTGAAAAACAAACATTACAAAGCAATTTTTTCTTTAAAATTAGTTAGGGGTAGTCAGTCCAGATCAGTGTTAGAACTTTTGCTTTTTTGACTGTTTTTGAGTATTGAGTTTTAACAATTGGTATTGTGACTGCTCTTTGGTGCTATGGTTTTGTTTTACTGTCTCTAACAATTACTAACCTTACTCTTGTTTTTTTATTATTCTTTCTAATATGTCTTTGGGCATGTTGAGCCTTTAACAAATTAATAAAAACCTGTCAATACTTTATCTAAAAAATAAAAAAGTCAGTCTTCAAAAAAAAACTAAAAAAGGACTTTTCTGTTTAAAAATGACAGGTTTCTGACAGAGCATTGGTCTCATGCAGATATTTAACTCAGTGTTCTGATGGGTGTAACCTGAGCCCATTATATGTTGGAAGGGCTCCTCAAAGTCTAAACAGAATTTTAACAAATTCAAACAAGCCGTCATCTGAGGAGAAACAAGTCATTTCACAACTGAATTCTTCAGAGGAGACATGCCAGTATCCTGCTAAGTAAGTGTAGTATTGTAATACAAGAGGCTGTTCCCAATGTTTTCAATGATAAAACCTCTACATTGACTTTACAGATCTTATTTGGTTATTTTAATTGAATCCGTTATCTTAGGGCAGCGTTGTGATGCACAGTCGTCTGGTTATAGCACCAGATTACACTCTTCACCTTTTGAATGTATGATTACTTCTAGAAAACTTCATGCTTGTGTTGTTCTCTATGGACTAATATGTACTTTTGCTGTAACAAAAACCATTATTATGATTTTCCTTTAAACCTGAGGAAGATTTTGTTGTAAAAAAACACACACACTATTTGATAACAAACAGTAAAAGCTGCATTTGTTAGACGTTTTTGTATTATGAATGAGTGACCTTTATGTTTCTTATTATGGGTTTTATAAGTATTCTAAAGCAACTGATGATATAAAATGTATTTAGATTAGTTAAAATATTTTCACATCTTTTTTCAGCGTCATTTTGCCAATAGTTGCCATAACATCATTAGAGAAATGACCTGGAAGTGTACAACTTATGACATCAGCTCTGTGATGGGAAAATTTGGTCAACACCATTTCTCAAAAATCTCATCCGAGATTGTAGATAACCCCTTGTGACTTTTTGTGAGATTTTCTTTGGTTCCATATTTGTTTGGAAATAGACTTTCTGGCTACAATAATGTGCTCTTCCAGTTTCTTTACATGTATCTTTATTACTTCATCATTCTCTTGATATGTATTTGTAAACAAGGACATTTGGGGTTTAAAAAATAGACAGGCTCCGGTTTTTATTTAGCATTTAAATTATTACTTTTTTTCCTTCTGTCTTTTTCATCTGGCAGAGAAATTGGCTTCATTATATTTGAAACATAGAAACACCGTAAGATGAAATGTGACGGTGACAGATGAGTGACAGGGATGCTATTTTAAATCATTGATCAGAATTGTAATTGATTTTGACATTATGTTCAGTGTGAGTTCTATATTTTTTGTCTCCTGTGTAATTTTGTTTTTTGGTACTTAGATAAACTGCTTCCATCTTGTTTACATTGGTAGCAACTGTTGTTGCCATCCCATGACAGATATGTATCTGTATCTGTGTGTTTTTCTCCAGTTATTTCAGTTTTTCTCCATTATCCCAAAACACATGTTAGGTTAATTTCAGTTTACCTTACAATGGACTTGGCACATGATGCTGTCAGGATAAACTCTGCCCCTGAAACCCCAAACTCATGAATGGATGGGCATACTATGCTGTGAAAAAGTAAGTAAACCCCTTTAACTTACATAAATCTAACTTTGATTGAACAACAATATATAACAAATTTCAATTTGTTATTATTTATTCAAAAGAAAATAAATCAGTTAAATTTATTGAATAACTTTAATGCAGATTTGGGGATGTCTGTGTGTATGCTTGAGTACATGTGTTTACTCAGTGGCCACTTTATGAGGTGATCTATTTAGCACCAGGTGTGACACCGGTTTGAAACCTGAAAAGGCTAAATTCTCTGATACGCAGATTCAACAAGGTGCCAGAAGCATTTTCTTGGGATTTGGTCCATGCTAACTTAACAGTATCAGGCCATTCCTGCATATTTTTTGCCACACATTTGCATTGTTGATGTCCATGTTATGTTTCAGTCGGGGTCTATTTCCTATTTCCTTCAATTATTATTTTTGTTTTGATTAGTATTGTTATGTTATACTAGGGGGTTCTCCCCCTGCTCGCTTCGCTCGCCAACCCCCAACCCCCAATGCCTGTGCTACGCATCAGCCACTTCTCATCTCTGCCACTAGTGTTGTGAAGAGGGGGGCTGAATGCACCCCGAGGAAATGCGGTTGCTCCTCCGAAACCCCCTCTTAAACGGTGATACAATGGGAAACAAATACAGTTTTTCTTTTACCTCCTCTTTGCTCGATTAGCTGCTGGCTTGATACTATTGCCATGCCACGTGATCTGCATCTAGCACTGCACTTCGAACATTTAAAAGCCTGTACAGCAGCTGTCCTACTCTTTGTCTTTTATTTACAGCCCTGGGCATGGTTAAATCTCTTGGCACAAAGTCTTATCTCGCAGGATGTGAGTTCTTGATATTTTTTAGTTTATAACTTATAAATGGAATAATTATCTGAAAATCTAACAATGTGGGCGGCACGGTGGCGCAGTGGGTAGCGCTGCTGCCTCGCAGTTAGGAGACCCGGGTTCGCTTCCCGGGTCCTCCCTGCGTGGAGTTTGCATGTTCTCCCCGTGTCTGCATGGGTTTCCTCCGGGCGCTCCGGTTTCCTCCCACAGTCCAAAGACATGCAGGTTAGGTGGATTGGTGATTCTAAATTGGCCCTAGTGTGTGCTTGGTGTGTGGGTGTGTTTGTGTGTGTCCTGCGGTGGGTTGGCACCCTGCCCAGGATTGGTTCCCTGCCTTGTGCCCTGTATTGGCTGGGATTGGCTCCAGCAGACCCCTGTGACCCTGTATTCGGATTCAGCGGGTTGCATAATGGATGGATGGAAATCTAACAACGTCACATTAAAGTTCGATAAATTCTGAAAAGAATAATACCAAACATGTACTGTATATGTAGGTTTTAAAATAAGCCCGATTTAAAGCATGACAAAAACATCACATAAAATCATTGCACAAAATCATTGCACTTTTAGGCTTAAGGATTTTATATATAGAGAAAAGCTATATATAACAAACATAGCAGAAATTACATAAAAAATTGAAAGATTATTATTTAAAAAATAGCAAAAATAAAAATTAACAGCCTGGTAGGAAGCCTGTTTCAAAGACATACCAGTGAAGATCTGGTGCCTGTTCATATTGTTTTGCCATTTTGTGTTGGATATCACATAATGCCTGTTCCATCTCATCCTCTATTAGCCTCAGAAGATGTTGTAAAGAATTAGAATAAAATGAAGTTTTTTGGAACCAACTTGAGCTTAGTGTATGGTGTATTCTCCTGTTTTAAGTATCAACTTAAAAGGGCGGCTAAGAGTGTAAAAGAAGGCTAATGCCTTTTTCCACTCTGAAGTGTGCCATTATTACAGGAGGTAGCAGCCTGCATCAATAATGCAGTGTAAGATGGTGACATGGATATATTACAATATATTTTGTGTGTTGCTACTGAAGTGGACGTTCATCACACAAGGTGACATTTTCTCAGTCTTTAATCATCTAGTTTCACTGATCGGGTCCTCAGGGTTGCCACATCTTCCTGTTCTTAACTGACAGCAGTGCAACTTCACAATGTCTTCATCAAGGTTGGATGTGTTGTGAGTTCAGGAAAATGCCCTTCAGCATGCCACAGAATTGTTATTTGAGTGTTGGTAGCCTTTCTGTTAGTCTCAATGACTGTGGCCATTCTCTGACTCCCTCATTAACTTCCACTCACCGAACCTTGAAACACATGGGAGTGAAGCTGTTTCTGAGATCCTGGAACCCCCACATTTGGCACTATCTGTCATACCACTGCCAAAAACACTTGGATTGAACACTTGACCTTCCCGTTTGATTGAGTAAAAACATGTAGACCATGACTGTGTGTCTACATACTAAATATACTGAGTCACAGCTCCATGATTGGCTGCTCGAAGCAACAGGCTGTTGAAAATTCAAGCGTTGTCACGTGTGCAGAGTACAGTGAAATTCTGACTTTCATGTCCGACCAACATGCAGCAAATAACCACTGCCTGGCAACATAAATTTGTGTGAATAAACATGAACACCTAATAAAGTGACTTCTGATGGAATATATATGAAACATTACAAGCCATTTTCACCTAAAATTTTCAAAAAAAAGATCTATTATTTATTTATTTTGTAAAAATAAAGCACTTCACATTTCTGTCTTCTACAACAAAATGCTGATACTGTATATATTATTTTTTTAAGGCATACACTTCTTCGCCTAATGGCTTCAGACCAGTGGTACTTGCATCTCACATCATGACAACATTTGACAGACTGGTCGTGGATTATTTGAGTCCTTTTGTTGTAGACCACCTGGACCCCCTGCAGTCTGCCTATTGGACAAAGATTGGCGTGGAGAACTAAATTATTTATCTGCTCCACAAGGCTTATTCTCACCTGGTCAAAGATGGCAGCACTGTTAAGGGGTCAACTCAGAGATATGCAGGTGGATGAGCCTGTAGAGTCCTGGGTAAAGTAAAATCTGTAGAGCAGTTACAGTTACAGTCATTGTTACAGTTTATGACATTCAAGGATTGTGTTTCTGATACAGATATGAGAAACAAACACTATGTAGTATATGTACACTACTTAAAAAATTAAGGGAACACTTAATCATCACAGTCTAACACCAAGTCAATTAAGCTTCACAGATATCATCAGTCTGTCCAGTTAGGAAACATAAGCAATTGTGAATCGACTTCACCTGCTTTGGTGCAAATGAAAGTGACAACAAGGTGCACTGGAGAGGCAACAGCAAGACAACTTCGAAACAGGAATGGATTTAAAGATGGTGGCCACAGACAATTGCTCTCTCCATATCCTTTCTGTCTGATTCTTCTCTAGTTTTGCATTTACCAGTGTATCCCTTTCGCTAATTCAGGTTGCACAGGTAGTCCAGCTCCTCCAGGATGGCACATTCATATGTGCCGTCACAAAAAGTTTTGTTTTGTCTCCCAGCACAGTCTCAAGAGCATAGAGGAGATACCAGGAGATGGGCCATTACACGAAGAGAGCTGGACAGGGCTGAAGAAGGACCACAACCCGAAACCAGGACCATCATCTGCTCCTTTGTGTGAGGAGGAACAGCCCTACAAAATGACCTCCAGCTGGCTACAGGTGTGCATGTTTCTGACCAAACTGTCAGAGACAGACTCCGTGAGGGTGGTATGAGGGCCCCGCATCCTCTAGTGGGACCTGTGCTCACTGCCCATCATCATGCAGCTCAATTGGCATTCACTAGAGAATAACACAACTGGCAGCTCTGCTATTGGCACCCCATTCTCTCCACAGATGAAAACAGGTTCACACTGAGCACATGTGACAGACATAAAAGATACTGGAGACGCCATGGTGAACGTTATGCAGCCTGCAATATCATCCAGCATGCCTGGTTTGGCAGTGGGTCAGTGATGGTCTGGGGAAGTATATCCTTGGAGGGTTGCACAGAACTCCACATATTAGACAACTGTACCTTGACTGCTTTTAGGTACCAGGATGAAATCCTCAGAGCCACTGTCTGACCGTATGCTGCTGCAGTGGGCCCTGGGTTCCTCCTTGTGCAGCACAATGCCCAGCCTCATGTGGCCAGAGCGTGTAGGCAGTTCCTGGATGACAAAAGCATCAATGCCATTCACTGGCCAGCATGTTCCCCAGACCAGAATTCAATGGAGAACCTCTGAAACATTATGTATCGGTCCATCTGATATTACCAAGTAGCATCACAGACTGTCCAGGAGATCACTGATGCCCTGGTCCAGGCCTGGGAAGAGATCTCCCAGGACACCATGCATAGTCTCATCGGGAGCATGACACGTGGGGGCCACATGCACTAGTGAATCACATTATTAGTTGCTGTGATGAAATTCACGCAAGTTGGATCAGCCTGTGATTTCAATTTTTGACTTTGATTTTCAGTGTGATTTTGGATCCAGCCTCCAATGGTTTGGTGATTTTGATTTCCATTGTTACACCATTTTGTTCTCAATGAATGACATAGTATTACTCAGTAAAAATTTTCCATTTGAATATTTCATTCATCGAGATCCAATGTGTGATCTAAATGTTCACTTAATTTTTTGATCAGTATATATAGTACTATATATAATAAAACTACAAGGCAAAGTCCTGTTTCTTTTTCCCTCTCCTCTGTACACGTCAGGCTCTAAATTAAACATTATGTAATGTCACTTGCAGAAATTCTCTGATGACTCTGTACTAATGGGGTTGATTGACAAGGGAGACAGGATATACCACTCATGTGGAGAACTTTGTTTCTTAGAGTGGAAAGAATTTCTTGAAATTTAACATCATCAAAACCAAGGAACTGGTCATTAACCAAATGGCTACCATGTCCTATCTTTGTTTTTCAGCGAGTGGATGCCCTGCTGCAGTACTTGGGGGTCCACATCAACAACTGGCTGGACTGGTCTCGTAACACAGAGGAACAGTATAAGAAAGGGAAGAGCAGACTCTTTTGTTTAATTAGGAGACGGCACAGTTATGAGATGTACTCTTGACTTGCTGAAGAAGAAAATGAACACAAAACTGAGTATCATTAATGACCAATGCTGTACATCTTCTCTCTCTCTCTAACAGTGAGGACTTTAACCCTTTAAATTCAGCCTCATATTTGTCTGTTTGATTTAATTGGCTAGAACTTTATCATGCTTCACTCAATATTCATGTTCTACCCTTCAAAACAAACGTCAGACATTTCTGTCAGAATTGTTATGCCTGGAGAATTAGTAATTTTGTGCATACGTGTTGCTGCAGAATAAGTTGTAATATTCATTAACATTTTTACAAAAAAAAAAAAAAAACACTTTGAAGGTTATTTATATTTCCAGAGTTGTTGGAAAAAGGTTCCAAACATTATAAATGTGTCAGAAACACCCGGAAAAAGATGTTATAAAATATCTACAATTAATGTGTCTAATTTTACCCTTTTGAAGCAGTACAAAGAATAGAATTCTTTTTCTCCGCTTTTACTGTTTTCAAATAAATATCCATAGCATACAGTAAATAAACATTATTGAAGAGGCATGACCATCATTCTGAAGGGCAGATCTTTCTCTGTCAGAATATAAACTTTTGTTAAAAAAATTATACTGTCTATCCAAGATTCAAAAATGTCTTTATAAAAAACAATTCAGAAACAGAAAATGAAAAAAATCCATCCATCCATCCATCCTCTTCCGCTTATCCGAGGTCGGGTCGCGGGGGCAGCAGCTTGAGCAGAGATGCCCATACTTTCCTCTCCCCGGCCACTTCTTCTAGCTCTTCTGGGAGAATCCCGAGGCGTTCCCAGGCCAGCCGGGAGACATAGTCCCTCCAGTGTGTCCTGGGTCTTCCCCGGGGCCTCCTCCCGGTTGGACGTGCCCGGAACACCTCCCCAGGGAGGCGTCCAGGAGGCATCCTGATCAGATGCCCGAGCCACCTCATCTGACTCCTCTCGATGCGGAGGAGCAGCGGCTCTACTCTGAGCCCCTCCCGGATGACTGAGCTTCTCACCCTGTCTTTAAGGGAGAGCCCAGACACCCTGCGGAGGAAACTCATTTCAGCTGCTTGTATTCGCGATCTCGTTCTTTCGGTCACTACCCATAGCTCATGACCATAGGTGAGGGTAGGAACATAGATCGACCGGTAAATTGAGAGCTTTGCCTTATGGCTCAGCTCCTTTATCACCACGACAGACCGATGCAGAGCCCGCATCACTGCGGACGCCGCACCAATCCGCCTGTCGATCTCACGCTCCATTCTTCCCTCACTCGTGAACAAGACCCCGAGATACTTGAACTCCTCCACTTGAGGCAGGATCTCGCTACCAACCCTGAGAGGGCACTCCACCCTTCTCCGGCTGAGGACCATGGTCTCGGATTTGGAGGTGCTGATTCCCATCCCAGCCGCTTCACACTCAGCTGCGAACCGATCCAGAGAGAGCTGAAGATCACGGCCTGATGAAGCAAACAGGACAACATCATCTGCAAAAAGCAGTGACCCAATCCTGAGTCCACCAAACCGGACCCCCTCAACACCCTGGCTGTGCCTAGAAATTCTGTCCATAAAAGTTATGAACAGAATCGGTGACAAAGGGCAGCCCTGGCGGAGTCCAACTCTCACTGGAAACGGGTTTGACTTACTGCCGGCAATGCGGACCAAGCTCTGACACCGGTTGTACAGGGACCGAACCGCCCTTATCAGGGGGTCCGGTACTCCATACTCCCGGAGCACCCCCCACAGGATCCCCCGAGGAACACGGTCGAACGCCTTTTCCAAGTCCACAAAACACATGTAGACTGGTTGGGCGAACTCCCATGCACCCTCCAGGACTCTGCTAAGGGTGTAGAGCTGGTCCACTGTTCCGTGACCAGGACGAAAACCACACTGTTCCTCCTGAATCCGAGGTTCGACTATCCGACGGACCCTCCTCTCCAGAACCCCTGAATAGACTTTTCCAGGGAGGCTGAGGAGTGTGATCCCTCTGTAGTTGGAACACACCCTCCGGTCCCCCTTCTTAAAGAGGGGGACCACCACCCCGGTCTGCCAATCCAGAGGCACTGTCCCTGATGTCCATGCGATGTTGTAGAGACGTGTCAACCAAGACAGCCCTACAACATCCAGAGCCTTGAGGAACTCCGGGCGTATCTCATCCACCCCCGGGGCCCTGCCACCAAGGAGTTTTTTGACCACCTCCGTGACCTCAGTCCCAGAGATGGGGGAGCCCACCTCTGAGTCCCCAGGCTCTGCTTCCTCATTGGAAGGCATGTTATTGGGATTGAGGAGGTCTTCGAAGTAATGAAAAAAAATAGAAAGTGAAATATGATGTCATGTGAAAGCTGAAACACTTCTCTCATTTATGTAGATAATAGTCTGTCTGTCAAATTGTACACAATTGAATTAGGGTGTACAAAAAAGCCTTGGGGCGAAGGCTGGGGCAGGTGTTGCTATGGTACAGCAATGTGGCCAAAATAATACAATGTAGTATCAGAACATGCATTACAGTATAGTATTTTAACAGGAAACGCTGTACTTTAATTATAACACGAGGAACTGAATAATTTAAAAAAATGCATTATTGTTTGGTCCCACTGGCAGCTCCAAAGCAATGGGTCTGAGTTTAAAGGGTTAAGCCAATGAAGTTCCTTCATACCTATAATACTAGGGTGTTGTACCGTGTTAGCCATTATGATTGTAGAGAAAAGCCAAGCAAAATGACACCTCTTTTTAGTTAGCCAATAAAAGGTGTCATTTTCCTTGGCTTTTCTCTTCATACCTATGAAAATATGTCTGCATAATGCCACTCTGTGAGTGTGACTGGCAAGTCCAAAGTTTTCTTTCTTTGCAATTATTGTGGTATGTATTTGACAGGGGTTTGTTATTTTTCATAATAATATAATAATAATACTAATAATAATATCTATCTATCTATCTATCTATCTATCTATCTATCTATCTATCTATCTATCTATCTATCTATCTATCTATCTATCTACAGTGCATCCGGAAAGTATTCACAGCGCATCAGTTTTTCCACATTTTGTTATCTTACAGCCTTATTCCAAAATGGATTAAATTCATTTTTTTCCTCAGAATTCTACACACAACACCCCATAATGACAACGTGAAAAAAGTTTACTTGAGATTTTTGCAAATTTATTAAAAATAAAAAAATTGAGAAAGCACATGTACATAAGTATTCACAGCCTTTGCCATGCAGCTCAAAATTGAGCTCAGGTGCATCCTGTTTCCCCTGATCATCTTTGAGATGTTTCTGCAGCTTAATTGGAGTCCACCTGTGGTAAATTCAGTTGACTGGACATGATTTGGAAAGGCACACACCTGTCTATATAAGGTCCCACAGTTGACAGTTCATGTCAGAGCACAAACCAAGCATGAAGTCAAAGGAATTGTCTGTAGACCTCAGAGACAGGATTGTCTTGAGGCACAAATCTGGGGAAGGTTACAGAAAAATTTCTGCTGCTTTGAAGGTCCCAATGAGCACAGTGGCCTCCATTATCCGTAAGTGGAAGAAGTTCGAAATCACCAGGACTCTTCCTAGAGCTGGCCGGCCATCTAAACTGAGCGATCGGGGCAGAAGGGCCTTAGTCAGGGAGGTGACCAAGAACCCGATGGTCACTCTGTCAGAGCTCCAGAGGTCCTCTGTGGAGAGAGGAGAACCTTCCAGAAGGACAACCATCTCTGCAGCAATCCACCAATCAGGCCTGTATGGTAGAGTGGCCAGACAGAAGCCACTTCTTTGTAAAAGGCACATGGCAGCCCACCTGGAATTTGACAAAAGGCACCTGAAGAACTCTCAGACCATGAGAAAGAAAATTCTCTGGTCTGATGAGACAAAGATTGAACTCTTTGGTGTGAATGCCAGGCGTCATGTTTGGAGGAAACCAGGCACCGCTCATCACCAGGCCAATACCATCCCTACAGTGAAGCATGGTGGTGGCAGCATCATGCTGTGGGGATGTTTTTCAGCGGCAGGGACTGGGAGACTAGTCAGGATAAAGGGAAAGATGACTGCAGCAATGTACAGAGACATCCTGGATGAAAACCTGCTCCAGAGCGCTCTTGACCTCAGACTGGGGCGACGGTTCATCTTTTAGCAGGACAACGACCCTAAGCACACAGCCAAGATATTAAAGGAGTGGCTTCAGGACAACTCTGTGAATGTCCATGAGTGGCCCAGCCAGAGCCCAGACTTGAATCCGATTGAACATCTCTGGAGAGATCTTAAAATGGCTGTGCACCGACGGTTCCTATCCAATCTGATGGAGCTTGAGAGATGTTGCAAAGAGGAATGGGCGAAACTGGCCAAGGATAGGTGTGCCAAGCTTGTGGCATCATATTCAAAAAGACTTGAGGCTGTAAATGCTGCCAAAGGTGCATCGACAAAGTATTGAGCAAAGGCTGTGAATACTTATGTACATGTGATTTCTCAGTTTTTTTATTTTTAATAAATTTGCAAAAACCTCAAGTAACCTTTTTTTACGTTGTCATTATGGGGTGTTGTGTGTAGAATTCTGAGGAAAAAAATTAATTTAATCCATTTTGGAATAAGGCTGTAACATAACAAAAGGTGGAAAAAGTGATGCGCTGTGAATACTTTCCGGATGCACTCTATCTATCTATCTATCTATCTATCTATCTATCTATCTATCTATCTATCTATCTATCTATCTATCTATCTATCTATCTATCTATCTATCTATCTATCTATCTATCTATCTCTTTTTCTAGAGTCTTTAAAAACTTTTGTTAACCTTAGTGATTAGTCCTAACCCTATCACCCATGCTGTCCCTGCAAACCCAGTTTACAAAACATCTTTGCATCGTTCAGTTCATTTAAAGTCTTTTCTGTACTCCACTCACAGGAGTCCGACTTTTATTTCCACTTGCCTGCTTTGTAAATCCTTGTGATTTTTAACAGAAACAGAATCGCTTTCCTCATCCATCTGTGAGTTGTGAAAAAGGGTTATGCAGGCAGACATTCTAAATGTGACCCTTAATTTTAAAACCCTTTCTGATATCTCTGGACATTGTCAATGCTCTCCAGCCAGCCTATAATTGATGGACTTAATGTTTTAAATGCCAGTTTTACATTAAAAGCCAAGACAAAGCTAATAAGGCACCCAGACTCATGAAGGCTTTATTGGATTGTAGAAATCGTGTCATCCATTCGTTCGTCCATTCACTTTGCAACCTGCTTATTTAGGGGTGCATGGAGAAATCGTGTTATGCAGGAGGAAATTGAAGGAAAATGTGACATACATCGGGCTTGTTTTTTGCTGCGAATTCTGAAATGGTTATCTCAGTTTCTTATTTAATCTTCTGTGGGTAACTTTTAGTTATAATGCAAATAACTTCAATGAACATAGTCATGTTGGCTAGCTCGATTAAAGTCTGTGATGCCTTCACAGTGGCAAGAAAAATTATGTGAACCTTTTGGAATGACCTGGTTTTCTGCATTAACTTGTCATAAAAAGTGACCTGATCTAAGTGTAGACAAACCCAATATGTTTAAGCTAATAACACACAAAGAATAATAATCTGTCATGCCTTTATTGATCACATTCATCAAATATTTGCAGTGTGCTGCGTATGAAGTAAGTGAATCCTTGAGTTTATTAAGTGGTTGAAACTCTTTTGGCAGTAAAAACCTCAGACAGGTAGGTGCAGATCAGGTCTGCACAATGTTCAGGAGAAATTTAAACAATTAATCCTTACAGAACTGTTTCAGCTTAGCCATAGTCTTGGGATGTCTGGTGTGAAGGCTTGCTTGATTTCATTCCATGGAATCTGCATTGGGTTAAGGTCTGGGCTCCAAAATGAGGATTTTCTTTTTTTGAAGCCATTCTGTAGTAGATTTACTTAGATATTTAGGGTTATTGTTCTAATAAAGTATCTATCTATCTATCTATCTATCTATCTATCTATCTATCTATCTATCTATCTATCTATCTATCTATCTATCTATCTATCTATCTATCTATCTAATACATCATCCATCTTCTGCTGAGATTCAGTTGTTTTGACAGTCATCCTGTTTTGTGTATGGTAGACTCATGAACAGATATGTTCACCTGTACCAGCGAGTGCTTCAAGTGCTCAACTGTTACTTTAGGGTTCTTTATCACCTCACTGAGCTTTCTGTGTTGTGTCACCCTTTTCAAGAGAGAGTGGCCACAGTACTATGTTATGTCCATTTATACACAAAATGTCTGAGGACTGATAACGATCTAAAGTCATTGGAATTACTCTGCAACCCTTTCAAGCTTTTTGCAAATCGGCCATTTTTGTTCATAGGTTTTCTGAGATCTCTTTCTTTGTAAGGCCTGTGTGATTGTAAGTTGGGGCTACAGCTCCCCAAACCCTCAACAGACCATCTCAGACACAAGTTCTCCAGTGATAGCAAAATGTTGTTATTGTGGGAAACTATTATAGTAATAATCATTTCACACATCAGAATCAACAGTCTGTTTCTTCACTCTGCAACTGTCTCTTTCTCCTCCTCTCCTCTCTGACAGCTTCGTCCACACTGGCAAGGTAAGCAGCCCAAATAAGTGAAATACAAGTCTTAACAGATAAAACTACTTTGATTTAAAAAGAGCTACAGCCACTATGTTTCCTCAGACAGGGAGTTTGAGACCCCCAGCAGAGTCATATTTTGATTGTCGATCCGTAATATTCTATTATAGAAATTTCATATGCTCAGCACAATACTCAGCACTCCTGGGTTCACATCCCAGGCCAGGCATTGCCCACTTAAGAGTTAGGCCACTTCCACTTTATTACACACAACTTAATTTATGGACTTATTTTCTTTGTATGTGTGAATTACTTGGGTTGTTACTGACCTCTGGCAAAAATTCCATGTCAATCACCCCATTGGAAATATATTTTCTCAGAAAAATGTTGACGTGTTCAATACTTCTTTTCCCTGCTGTATCTCTGCACCTAATTCCAGGCTAAATAGTCCCTGGCTACTTCATCTGTTTACACCCCCTTTCTGGCATGCACTTGTGTCAGTCAGAGGGCATCCTGACAAGTTCTGCAGTTCTCAGTTGAGCTCAAGGTGTAGGTGTCACTTGTCCTTCACCATAGACATTGGAATGCTTCTGCCCAGATGCATGGCTTAAAGGAGACTGGCGTTTATCCTGGTGTTGCCAGGGTTTAGCAGCACTGGCATTGGGAAAGACTCCTGTTGAAGGACTCTTCCTGGAGTACTGTGACATGGTCTTCTCTCTGGATTCAGGGTATCCACCATAACTTGTAGTGGATCAGAATCACTTTCAACCAGTACAGCTTCTCTTCACATATGAGGTTATCCATGTCCTCATCGTATCAGCCTATTTGCATTTTACCACTGGCATACCGTTTGCCAGAAGCGTGCGCAATTATTTTACATCCAGAATGTTTATGGAAATGTAAAACTGTGCTGAATGGTTGTTTTACAAGTTGTGTAATTTGACATACCCCGAGATTTCTAGTTGTAACATATTCAGGTGATGAGATCAGCAACTCCAGTGGTTACATCTGTCCAACAACCCCCACTGACTAGAAGTTGTGTATTATGACATCAGCTTTACTGAAAAAAGTGACTTCTACATTGTAAAGAGACTCTAAAGGAAAGCACGCAGGCCCAGTCCTAGGGCTCATCCTACCATTAGGTAATATTTAGTGTTAAGTGTGCTACCGCCTTGTTCAAAATCTTGGTAGCCACATTCAGGGAGTACAAAATGTGTCTACCCTCCAAATATTGGAAAGTAGAAATGATCCTAACCCAACTACTCCCACTGAAACACTTAATGAGAAATTAAATACATCAGTATTATGATTTGTTACAAGAAAACCACTTCTCAGACAAAATTAAAATCACTTAAAAAATGAATTTTAATATTAAGTAACAGAACATAGTAGAATGCATCAATATGAATACAATATGTACAGAACAGAAAAGAACATGTCTTCAGAAGACAATCCAGCTGAACTGTGCACTTGCCACATGCAGCAGTCAAGTACTGGGGAAGGAATCCACTATTTACATTAGCTTTTTTAAAAAGACAACTCAAGCTTTAACATGAAGGATCAAAACCTTTTAAAAGGTGTTTTTTTCCAAAGAAAAAAAGATGGCAGACCTGGGTATACCACAAAAGTACTGCAAGAAAGAAAAAAAAAAGGAAAACAGAACAATTGGGCAGAGCAAGCCTTTAGAATGTGGTATAATCTTCAAGTCAACCACTTGAAAAAACACTTTAGCTTATTTGACTCAAAAGTGAAATCACTGGCACAGGCTCCTTAATTTAATCCTGATAATAAGCACACTTGCATCTGAGATGAATAAATAAAAATAACTAGGATGGTCTCCAAAAAACTACCTTGAGATCTCAATGAAGCGAGAAGCAGTCTGCCTCACAACTGTGATTTTCTGGTACAAGTACTGAAACATACTGCTTCTTTAAACCCATTCTTTAAGGGGTAAATATGCCATGGACACTATGCTCCACAAGTGCTTTGTGTTTACACAATCCTTTTTAGTATTAATCAAGGTGAAACAAAGGAACACTACTGGCTTCCCATTAGCTGGACATGATGGGCATGTTGTCTGATCAACAGAATGAAATATTTAACTGGGGGACGTAGCTCTCACCTTGCATTTTTCAGATGGTAGCCATGCTAATCATACAGTAACCCATCTGCACACTCAAAATAGTCATCAGAGCAGAGGCAGGGACCCAATACAACAACTGTGGTATTCCTTTTATTTACATGTAAGCTGTATCTAAAAAAGATACAATAACCACCATTTTTGGTTAACTTACTCAAGAGCTGCAGCCAAATATTAAAAATGAAAAGAAATCTAATGATACTGTATAGATTATGCACAAGTACATTTACAATGACTTGTAAAAAACACAGATGCTATGAACTGCTTTTTCAATGACATAAGCATTTAGGCCTAACAGATGATCTGCACTGCTGGCAATGTGAGATGGTCCCAGGCCAATAGTTCTATAACAGAAATATGTAAACTGAAAATACTGCAAGGAGTTTTGAGAAATAAAGTAACTAAAACAATTGCTCAAAAACTATAGTCTGCCAGAAGTTTGATTTCAGAAAAATGTCCATATATGTCGGTACCTACAGCTAATCTTGAATTCTTTTCAACAACAGCCAAAACAGACAACTTGGTATTTTTCCAAAAGTACCATGAACAATAAAAACCAGACAATGTCCACCAAATGAAGGAATTCAAATTACTTTAAAACCGTTTGTCTAACATGTGCCCTTTAACCAAATAAACTGGAAAGATATTTCAAGGAAAATTCTGAAATTCACCTTCTCTAAAACAACACATAAAGTTATAAAATGAGATGGCACAGACCTCAAAATGTGCTTACAGATTTGTTATTCACATTACACGCAATACCTTACATACACCTTCGAAAAAGTGATGTAAAAGTATATTATGCTTAAATGAGAACTTATTTTATGGAAGAAGAAAAACAAAAGAACACCGTGTGTACAACCTGGTAAACCTGAGAAATCTGAATCATGATTAAAAAAACTAAAATCAGAATGAACTCTGAATCAAACTGAATTTACACATTAAATGTCAGCTTAATGTTAAGCGCTTTGAGTAGTGAGAAAAGCGCTATACAAATGTAAAGAATTATTATTATTAATGTGAAAAAAACAAAAATAACTGAAGTTACATCAATTTCAATCCCCTCCAAGTACAAAAATGCAAAGGTAAATCAAGACTTGTTCTGCCACCCTGAATTGCATTAATCTTGTCCCCAATAAACCTTTCTGAAATTATGCTCAATGTAACACATTTTAAAATAAATAAAATGAATTAATTTATGTATTTTCAACAAAAGCAGCAGATTATTTTCGATTTTCTTTTTGACATCTGAGGATTTGTGTCTCATATCAAAACGTACTATGGAATTTTAATTTGCCTTTTACAAAACATAAATATTTCTGTGAACAGTAAGATCTACAAAGAAATATAGAAACTCTTACAATATAAAACTCATTATAAAACTATGCTTTTGAAAACAAATAATAATCTACTAGAGTATATAAAATTCCAACACATATACAACAGTCTGAAAATTGGGATGAACTCCCAAACCTGAACAGATAAAGCAATATAATATTTGATAGTTAAATTAACAAAATGGAAATTTCTACAAAACTTAAAAAAATAGCTATAAAATTATTTACTTATGCTTCATTCATTATTGAAAACATCTGAACTATTCCAAGATCAATGTATGTGATATAAATGTATAAACTGGCCAGGTCTCCACCCCAAAATTCATAAATACATTTCAGTGAATATTGCCCTTTATACTTAACTATAATAAGCCACTAAAAGCAATGCATTTTGGCATCTTAGACATTTGGTATGTACTACGTGTATGTGCGCACATTATACATACACATTTTTATATATATATATATATATATATATATACAGTGGAACCTCGAGATACGATCACCTCTGTATACGAGAAATTCAAAATACGAGGAAAGTATGAGCGAAAAATTCAGATCTAAATACGAGCATTGGCTCGCGTAACGAGCCACGAGCCAGGCTGTGGGTATAGCTCGCGGTTTAGCAAGGGGGCGTGGTAGCAGTTGCGAGCCGCGATCTGCGGTGTCTGCGTTTCTCACTTAAGTGCACAGGTGGGAAACTGCCTACATCCATGATTGTTCCTGTGGCTGATGGGCTGCAGCTGCCATGTCCTCCCCGCATATATAGAGAAGCACGAGCCGGTTAAGGGGGAGGAAAAGTAAAAGAAAAGAGAGAGAGAAGGCAGGCAGGCGGGCGAGTGAGTGCAGGCTCGCGTGTAGCTGAACAGTGAGCTGAACAGGCGAAACAGCTGAAGCAGGACGGTGTAGAGAAGGTCGGCTGCATTAAGAGTGTCTCGCCTGTTGCAGAGCCCGCAGGTGAGACGCTAACAGAGAAGAAGCACCGGGGATTGTCATCTGTTTTTTAAAGACGGCATCCTTTTGACGTTTTAACCTCGTGTTAAAGGATTGTTATTCTTGTGTATTTTAAACCTCCACTTCACAACTGTTTTAAGGATTATTTATTTAAAGATTTATTGAATGCTCTACTGCACTTTGGACACCTGTTTTGATTCTTTTAATAATCAGTTATATTATTTACCAGTGTTATTTATTAAAGGTAGACTACAGTATATATAATTTATCAGTGTTATTTGTTAGGAAAATTGATTTTTATGTTAATATATTTGGGGTGCAGAACGGATTAACTGGATTTCCATTATTTTCAATGGGGAAGTTTGTTCTAGATACGAGAAATTCGCTATACAAGCTCAGTGCTGGAACGAATTAAACTCGTATCTAGAGGTTCCACTGTATATATAAATATATATATATATAGAGTTTACATACATAACTATAAATATAAAAGTCAATTGAGGCGAGGATACACTGCAATATCAGTTCATCTGAACAGCACCTCTTACGGTCCACCCCCCTAGGGGATAATGTAGCACTTGTCTCACCATCTCTAGCACCAGCATCAACCCTAATCTAAACACTGGTCTGTGTTAAACGCAAGCAAGAGTTCTGTGCACTCTTGGTTGGGTATCTGAGGTGCATGAACGGGAGAGGGCATTTGTCATTTTAGTGTTATGGCAAAGATTGCCCAAGGACCCAGATTTGGGATACTCATTAGCATTCAGAGTGACAGTTAACACTTTTTCTTTTTGAACCTATCATAAATGCTACTGCCTATACTCTTTTGGCAAAAGAAAACAACAAAAAAAAACAAAACAGAAAAGCAAGAAACGAAAACCAAGATGATTCTGTATAGATCTCTGTGGTCCAAGAGGGCTACTTTATTTCCAGTTTCTTACTGTTGTTTCTGTTAAAAACATACTCAGTCTTCTGTTAAACTCAACTTAGGGTGTGTATGTGCATATATGTTGTTATATATATTTATATCTTTACATACTGTATATAGAGAGAGAGACAGAGAGAGCGTGTGTGTAATAAAGTCTTTCCCAAAACAAACTTTGTTTTCCCCAACAGGAAAATCATTTTAAGCACATTTTCTTTCACGCATAGATCTCAGTCGTGGGAGCCTTTGTGTAGATGGGCTTTCTCCCTAGGTCATAGCTGCCCTCATCTTTTTTCTTCATGCGATATATGAGCAACAGGATGAGAAGGCTGGCAAAAAGCAGTCCCACGGCACCACCAGCAATCAGAGCTGCAAGAAACAAAGTTTGGTATTAGAGTCACAATATGTGAACTACAAATCATATCAAAACGTACAATATGGAAAATAAAGTAAAACTAACATTTGTAAATGTAATGTAATACTCCTGACCATGCATGATAGGCACAGCTCTTTAATCCAACCATCTATCCCAACCAATTTATCTTGGACAGGGTTGTGGGGAATCTAGATTCTATCTCAGCTAAATAAATGCAAAACAGGTAAAATACTGTTTTGAGTTGTTACTTTGATTTATGTTTGTAGTCTGAACAACAATCCTTGAAAGAAACATTAGAGTAAGTTATAAAACCAGAACATGGTACACAATGCTTTAATCCAGGGGCATTAACCTCAAGGGTTATGGGCTAGATCCAGTTCCTGGACCTTCATTCCAGTATTCAATACATTTTACATATGGTCTGTGATGACTGCTAGTATTCTATGCAGCACAGCACAGTTGTTACCCTGTAGTTACAATGGAAACTGGATGTCTATAATGACCCAAAAGGAAAAAGCAAAAAGATGACATACAGTATCACACTGCTGTAAAGAACTTTAGTCTTTAAGCATAACGCCAAGGATGCAACACTCTCATGAAAGAGATGGTAGCTCGACTTCACGCACACCATGCTGCCACTCCCCCATACAGCATTAAAAAGTGAGGTGTCAGGGATGGCCAACCTTCCGTAGCTTACTTGACAGCTGCCAATGTCTTACACGATTATTTTGTCTTTTTTGTAGACTTCAAAGTTTTATGTACGCCCAACCTACCTGGAAAGGGGTCTCTCTTTGAACTGCCTTTCCCAAGGTTTCTTCCATTTTTCCCTACTAGGTTTTTTTGTGAGTTTTTCCTTGTCTTCTTAGAGAGTCAAGGCTGGGGGGCTGTCAAGAGGCAGGGCCTGTGAAAGCCCATTGCGGTACTTCCTATGTGATTTTGGGCTATACAAAAATAATCTGTATTGCATTGTATTGTATGTGGATAGAAGATGCATTTGCATTTGCGTTAAATATGATTGCTACCCTTTTTTTGACTTTCTGATTTTGTTCCCGTGGTTGTTGGTAGCTTTCCTAACCTGCTACAATGCCCAAGAAAAGAAACACTGATATAAAAGGAAGATAGTATGAAAAGAGATGAGAGGCAGAATATACACAATTTTAACAAGTAAGCAGGTACCGGTGTGTGTCTTATTTTTAAAGAATATGTGCAGTAGCAGTTTATCGACATATTCCGGCTCAAACTAGGAATATCAAGTGTCATATCTACCCAATATAGAATAATTCAACACCCTTGTTTTAGTCTCATGCACATGATATATTGAACTCAAAATCTACTCAGCTATTTTGGAAACTAGTTACCTGCAAGGACTTCTGTTTTTTCAAAAAAGTTCTCACTGACAACTTGGGAAATTGGCATGACTTCATTAGAAGATACTTCCACATCTTTAAAATCTGTTTTTACCACTTCATTTTCTTCTTCAGTACTCTTCTGAATGGTATCGTCAACCTTGTTGATTACATCCTCTTCTGGAATGTCATTGCTGTCGGAATCAGGCTTTAACAAACAAGGAGAAGAACAACAAAAATGTTTATTTCAAATAGAAATAAACTAAGGTGAAATACCACTAATAAAAGAATTAGGCAATTCTGTTATTAAGAAAATAATGGGGTTAAAAGCTAAAAATATTAGGAAAAAAATACCTGATTAACCTTTGTGATCTCTGCTGAATTGTCATCATCATCTTCTTCATCAACTGAAAAATTAAGCAGCAAAAACAAGGCAAATTAATATAAATACATATGAGACAGCACTATTAAATAAATGAGGAAATTTGTCCTGTTCCTCAAAAAAGGTACAGTCAATATTAATTGTGAAGTCCCAATGAAAAGTCCATCTGCTTCAATATGTACTGTATACTTAATTTACGAGTATTAGTGTCCTAGTGTCTCTTTAGTCAGGTGACTCAAAAGGAAACAAACAATTTACAATTTAAAAAAAGAATAGCAGCATAACTTCCAAAGCATTTTGAATATACAAAGTATTAGATCCATATTTGTAACATCTGTTTTTAATGTTTCAAGAAAGGGTGGCGTTCACAAAGCCTATTGTGTAAAACTGTAAAACATGTTGTGGTAAAGTACAACCAAGCATATAAAATAAACACACATCCATTGATCTATCAACACACACACCACCTTATGTTTCCAACATTACAGTCTAGCTTTGATGCATTCACTTATAACATTTAGCTTATTAAAATGTCTCTTTTTCCACAATCATAAATCTAGTGTACCTGGACTACCTTCTCCAGAACCGGAGATGGCATATTCATCACTGTCATCATCATCATCATCATCATCATAATCTTCACTGTCTAATGTATTTCCTCCCTGGAAGGAAAAGTCTTTGTCATCAGGGAAACCTCCAGATCCCTCAAACTTTGAAGATGGGCTTGATCCTGGTGGCACCCAGGTTTCTGTCTCCCTCACCTGCTGATCAAAAGAAAGAGATAAAAAGAATTTATACAATTTCAGGACTTTGTAATGTTACATAATAATGTTAATGGTCATGCCACAAAAGCCTCTCACAAGGTGATAGCAGAAGCTAGTGACTGCGTAGTCACTTTGATGTGATGTGATACTATACTGTAACAGTGCTCAACACAGGTCCAGACTGTGTTCAAAAGAGGCTTCATAAGAGGAAGATCCATTGTATAGAAGTAAAAAATAGCCATAAAATAAAACATGGCTCTTTCCAGAAGCAAATGGAAAGCACACACACAAGACCAAGAGAATAAATCTTTGCTGACACAAAATAGCACCTGAGCAGTGAAACATGGTGCAAACAGACTAGAAGCATTCCAACTATATGAGTGTGTGATTAGTTTTTTTTTTTTATCTTTTAATTAACTAAATTTTTAGGAAATGCCTAAATTATTTTAGCAAGTAAACAAGCTAATATTCTCAAAAGTGTGTGCTTGTCTACTTCCTTTAAATTCTAACAGCCTATCCACAGTTTAATTAAAAAATAGAGAAGACGGTAGGAGAAAATGTCTATCTGCAAAAAGAAAAGAAAAAATTATTACAAGAGAGGGTCACTGAAATACAAAGTAAGTTCTTTTGGTGTTTGATACTAGCATGTGTGTACTCTGTTAAGTTCCCATGGACGTTAATGAAGGCCTATGTGATAGGAAAATAGGAAGGCACAGCACACCACAAGCATTTTATAGTCATGCAGGTATAATTAATAAATAAAAAGGTGGTGGTTAATAAATTAAGTGCAAACCGATCCATAGGTTGTAAAATGTTTTGTATATATTTTCAAGATCAAAATGTATTAGTCATTTTATTTCTTTTCTTTCAAAAACAAAATTTCTTCTTGTTTTGAAAAAGAGAAATACCCTACAACAGCTGAAACCGGTTGAAAAACCTTTATGTGCAATGTCAAGAAAACACATTAAACAATAAACAAAGATGTATTGTTTTGCTTACAAATGAGCTGTCAAAGTTGAGCAAAAGCCTGAGCTGTCAAAGTTGAGCAAAAGCCTCAGCACTTGAAATAAGATAGGATCTTGACTTGGTAATTAGGGCAGGTGCAAGTCATGACTGCAATGTACTGTATCAAGAAATAGTGCACCTGCCTAGGTCTGGAAACTTTGGCCTACACACTCATTAAAAGAAAAGCAACCACGGATTTTCCTGTTTCACATCAGCTGGGCTCAATTTAAAGAAAAGAAAAGAAAAAAAAAAAAATAATAACCTCTCTGATGTCATCCCACAGTAAGGAAACGGAAACAAATGTGATACAGGTGTTATTTTTTTCAATGAAATAATCAAGTGATCTTAAGAAAACCCTAATGCTGTGCAGTTTGTTGGAAAAAGAAACTATATATGCTTTAAAAATCTGAACAGTAGAATTTTACTGAGATACACTCATACACTGCTTTGAGGCTCTTTTCATAAAAATGTCATCCTGATATGGCTGGTTTAGAGTTGCCTAACAATAACTATTCTACCACTGACACAAGGCCCTAGTGCATGCAGAGTGCTGGAATCAATCATGACCCAAATAAAGTGGTTTAGTTATGATCCCATCTCCTTTGCCATCACAGTAGTGTAAACAAAGTGAGAAAACAAACAGGTTGGCTATGTTTGACAGTAAATTCCTTCTGAAGAGATGTCTAGTTACAAGTGACTGTATCACAATGTAGACTCAAAACAAATGCAAAAGGTATGCTTCTAACACACACACACACACACACACACACACACGCACACACACACACACACACACAACAGCCTCAGGACAGGTTTCGCATGCGAGTAACATGTCTGTACTTTCCTTACACTCATCCAAGTAAATGCGTTTTTCTGCTGATCTGATCAAGCAAATGATGCCCATTTCAAGTCATCTTAATTATCCTTCCAAGTAATGACTAGATTAGTAAAACAAATCAGTGAGTAAGGATCAGACAGCAGGGTAAATGAGCATTAAGCCAATTTTACTGCCTTACGACAAAAGCAATTACATGTGATAAAAAAGTAAATCCTTCTGGCCACAAGCCTCTTTCAATATATTCCATTTTAAACTTCAATGCCCAAGCGTTTCTAACTTCAGCATTTACCTGATCCACTATGACTAGTCTTGGCAGTACTAAATAGATGAAGCAAAACATTAACAGGGATCTTTCAGTTTTCCAGGGCTACATTATGCATAGAAAATCCTCAATACATCCACATGCCTGCACTTACTTGAATATGCTCCATGTGCATTTAAGTGACACTCTAATGAGATGCACGCGTTCTGCCCTGCAGACAGAGGCTATGGACGGTATGTATAAATTAAATAGAAACTAAACACTGGGTTACTTAGACAGCAAGAGGGCAACAGGATAATACAGCAGAAAAATCAGAAGCCAGCCATGTGTTTTCTTTTGTATCTCTTACTAAACATTTTTAAAATCGATAGGGCACTGACTGAAAGGAGCTATTCAACATATGTAAAACTAGCTTATAAAAGCACAGTAGTGTAGAAGTTAGGGCTACTGCCTTAAAGCCTCATAATTTTAACCCAGTCTGTGTCTGTACACATTTTCCTCCCATGTTCCAAAGACAAGTATAAATAAATGTGGGTGTGTGCAAAAATGGGGACTTTGACAGCCTGGTGCCCCGTCCAGGGTTGATTTTGGCTTTGTCCTCAATACTGTAAAGATGCACACCTGCTTTCCGTGACTCTGATCTGGTAAGGCAGGTTCTAAAATGAATGACTGGATTATAATCAACTGCTTCTTAGATTTAAGTGAGCACGCCATATTGACCTGGAATAGTTTTACTTTCACAATCATGTCATTGTGCACATGTACTCATGTCAGGAATAGGTGACCAAAAGTTTAAAAAACAAAAAACGTGTATAGAGATAGATGAAAACTGCATACCCAACAACTGTTTCAGTCTTGCATACAGTTCTGCTATTGTCAGGCCCTGATTTTTTTTTTATTTTATATTTTTTACACATTTATTTCTGAAGAAGTTTTAAATTTAGGTGAAAAACACAAATGGCAAAAAAAAAAAAGTTTGTAAAGTGTTAACTCTACGTCGACATGGTCTGCTTGTTGTCTCTGCTGTAGACTGGGTGGGTGGATCAGGCCAGACCACATTCCTGTCACACACAAACCTTCCCAGCCGACATCTTAGGAAACAAAAAGCAACTGGCCCCATGTATAGCTGCTTTATGATAAATCTTAATACACATTTGAAATGACTTGGCAACATTTTTGGGGGGAATGAGAGCAATAAGTGAGGCACAAAAATAGGGTTAATCATGCAAAACTCAGTGTGATGATGTAGAATGCCTCAAAAATCAAAGAATAAGTATTTCTGGACAGTGATGGAGAATCTTCTGATAATGGGACAGGATTCTATTTCCAGCTCGAAATGTAGATTACTAAAAACAAAATATTCTACAGAGTCCATGCCCCAGACTACCCCTTAACCTATACAAAAATATAGACAAAGCAACTGGAATACAGACAAAAGAATCTGCTTCAATAAGAGTCAAGGTGAAAAAAAAACATTATTTGCAGCACCATTTAACAAGTAGGTTGGTGGCAACAAAAGACTCTTAAGATCACTTGTCTGTCGTCTTGTGTATGCTTATGTTTGAAGCCAATCATTAATCTAAGACTAAAAGAAACCTGTTTGCAATTTTCATGTTCATGTAGAGAACATTTGAAGCAGGTTCAAAAACTATGCACGTCAGAAAGTACTGAGCAGACCTCCATGATGTTTACTGCTTAGATATAAACTAATAATTTTATGGTATTACAGCAAAAAAAGTATTCCTATTCCCTTGGTCAAAGCACATGAACACATATTCAAATAGCTATCTAAACATGAACTGAGTTAATATTTTTTTTTTGTATTCTTTGTTAAAACAATTCCTTAAGAATTTAAAAGCCTTTGCAAAATCAACATTTACATGAAACCCACTGAAGAGACATAGTAGCCAGGTCATGCCTTCCACAACACTGAGGAACTCTTCACGCATGAAGAGATTTCTGCAGATGCTTGCCTGATATTTGTTGTGGGCCCAGAGGTCTAGTGGGGTGGCGGTTGGCAATGGCTGCTTTTCAGTACCTATCAGGAAGACAGGATAGAACATGCTGCTGCTGCTCAGAATACTCCACTTAAAAAAAAAATCTTTTTTTTTTAATCTCTCCTATTACACTTTAACACCCTGACTTTAAGATTTCACTGAAAATTAATATGTCTGTCCTGTCTAACAAGAAACTGAAACAAGGAAAAGAGAAAGTTTCAGAGAGTTTAAGATGCCGTTTTAAGAAACTGCATCATATTCATCTCTATATTCTTTTGAGTTACAGTTTTTAGGATTACAGCTGTGCTTGTTTAACTTCCTCTGTCATGGTTATTCAAATCAAGTTAAGAATGGGCAACATGTTATGAATATATCAATAATCTATGGCGTCCATATCAAATTCTAACCTCTAACATGTGACTTGTTTAAGCATCTTTTTTAAGGCATTGCTTTTCATGGACATGCACTTAAGAGCATTTTGAAAGGTGCTGATCATCTGCAATACCCCATTACCCGCAAAATACTGAACACCTTCAGTTGCTTAAAAACTGACTGTATGAAAGTTTGTAAGGAAGGCCACATACTCAAACTGCATATATAAGTTACTGGAGTGTACCAGCACAAACCAGCTTATTCTAACCTCATCTGCCTGTTGAGGATTTCGATGCATTTAGGAAGCTCAGGTGGAGTAGCCGACACATACTTTTTATACATAAATCTGCTTTAGAAATCAGAGCCATAACACAGCATTTAAAAAAAAAGATGAACACCTGTTGAGAACTGCCTTTCCACTTTTAGAAGCTTGATAGCACAGAAAGTTGTACCAGTGCAGAAATATTAAATCTCATGATGTGGCAAGGATGTATAAATTACAAATCCAGACTATTATTAAGCCTACAGCATGCTTAACAGAATACAGTTCTGAACATGGATTCAAATTCTCTACCCCTATCAAATATATTCTTTCCTGAAGCTCAAAATATGAACTTATGCAGTCCAATCGTGTCTAATAAATAATAAAGTGCCTTCATTGGTATAATAGACAGAAGACCACGGGTTTCAAGTAGTTAGGTGCAACAAGAGTATCTATACTGAACAATGCCACAACAACAGCCTTTCATAAACCATTTTGTTTTCTTTTATTACTACCTAAACCACTCTTCCTAACTTTTCTTTGTAAAGATGCACACTGATAAGGTTGGGTTCAAGGCTCATACAAAACAAATTCTCATGTGCCCTTTGCACTGTAGCTCAGCAATAATTACGCAGAACTGTACAAGTTGAAGGACAGAGGGCTCAATTTCCCAGACAATATATATTGTCCACTATGAATTTCAAAGCTTATGGAGATTTTAAAGAAATCATAATTTATCCTTAAGTGAAAACCGCTAAAGTACAAGGCTAACCCTTGGTAAGAAGTTAAAGATATTGAGTTCAGTCCTAAATTAGACCCAGCAATATCCACTGGATACTTTAGCTGTACAGTCAAAACTGACTGGTAACTCTTAAACTTAGCCTTTGATGAATAAAATAAAAATGCATTTAGCATCTAGTATGATTGATTGGCTGCTACTGAGTAGACATACAAAATGATGCCTGTGTGAAGAAAATGTGATCTAATGAGGTTGCCGTTTTAGCTCCCATCATTGTCTCACTCTGTGACCACCAGTGAGTCATTTAACCTACCTGTGGTCACACTGATCACCTTTGTACTGTTATTTATTAGTTACCTTTGATGAGAGTGGCAGCCAAGTAAATTAAATTAACATTGACTTTCTTTGTAGGACTGGACTACTTGGGCGTTGCTGTTTTACTCCAATTAAAGCAATACCCAATGTTACACAATGTAAAAATAGAACTAAGAGACTCTCCCCACCTTAAGTAACTAGATAAGCCACAGAGGTCATATAATGATCCGTTAAAAAAATGTTGATTAGCCAGTTGCTTTATTGGAGGGGTCCAGGGAGATTACAAGCACCAAAGAAGGCAAACTATCAAAAGTTTGGGATCCACAATACTATCGGCCAGTGATTTCGCCGGCTGACATTAGAGGACTAATTGGGTAAGATGTAGCGAGTTGTTTTTGACAATTGACTTGTGTGACAACATTTACTCATAATTTTTAAAATTACTTATTTTTGGAGCTTAAAGAATATTCACATCTTCTGCACCCTTTTGCCTAAGGCTGTCATCACAAATATACTGTACATCTGTTCAAATCTGCTTTAAAAGAAATACTCCAACATTGGATGCTGCATCCCTTTTTCAGCTGTAGTTGTGACTTTTTGAAAAGCAAAAGTATGAACCAGGGTTCAGAATTAAAATGTGGTGCAAATATGATCTCAGCAGGTTATAAAAAGTCAGGAAAATCTTGTTTTTCAGTATATGGCCAATCAAGAACTACTTAAGAACATTTATGCTAGGCAGAATGTCCAGTGCAGAGTGGGTGGTCTTTTGGCCTGAAGCCCCTGAAGATGTTGTTTTTTCTCCAGGTTAACTGAACTTTTTTTTTTTTTCATTTCTATCCACCCTGGATTGTCTGAATTTATCATCAGACTTGCATTTAGAGACTTAAAAAACAGATTATACTCCTCTTACAGTAAATATATAATAACGTAAATAACGTGTGCATTATTTTTACATACTATTTATTCATCCATCCATCCATTATGTAACCCGCTATATCCTAATTACAGGGTCACGGGGGGTCTGCTGGAGCCTATCCCAGCCAACACAGGGCGCAAGGAAAGAAAGCAAACCCCAGGCAGGGCGCTAGCCCACCGCAAGGCACACACACACCCACACCCACTAGGGACAATTTAGGATCGCCAGTGCACCTAACCTGCATGTCTTTGGACTGTGGGAGGAAACCGGAGCACCTAGAGGAAACCCACACAGACACGGGGAGAACATGTAAACTCCACGCAGGGAGGACCCGAGAAGCAAACCCAGGTCTTCTTACTGCGAGGCAGCAGCTCTACCACTGCGCCACCATGCCGCCCCTATTTATTTATTATCATTCTCATTCAATTTTATTTTTTTTCTTTAATCTATTTCTTTGACATATTATAAAGCACTTTAAGCTAAATACTTTGTATTAAAAATGTGGTATAAAAATCAATGTTGCTTTTGGAATATCCTCTTACAAAAAATGTTTGTTATTATAGCTTAACTCCATCAACATACACGAATTCTGCAGCACACCAAAAAGTGTTGTTAATATTCATGTGGGAGGTGATACACTACTGTCTACTGAAGTAAAACCTTAGCAGCAGAAATCCAAATCAAACACAGCTCCTCTAGAGGAGAAAGATTCACACAAGCATTTTGGAAAATCTATGCAGTCCACTATTACAAATTTTACCTGTTATATAAAAGCATCCACTATTATCAAATGATCCAATAAAAAAACATCATTACATTAGGATTGCAAGAATATTGCCAAGGGACATAAATCCTTGTTACTAGAAAAGTTTACACAAAAAACAACTGAACTAATGTGCAATATTGACCTGAAATTAGAAAGTCCTGTTTAAGTCTACAAAAGTACATGTAGACTAATATTACAAAATGTCCAACGTAGACTTCGCACAACAAATTGGTTAGCCTTTGAAAATGACACCCACTGAAATGTCATAACCCTTTTGAATGGGACTTAATTCACTGTACTTCGTGATGCATTAGGAACCAATTCCTCTGCAAACTTCAGTCAAAGCAGGGCAAGAATAGTTTCTTGCGAGATCTTCTTGACTCGATAAATTTCAAATACTACAATGTAGCATTGTGGTCTACTATATAATCCAATCAAAAAGATATTATCTTCTTGACCATGTGTTAGGATATAGTGGGTTGGATAATGGATGGATGGATGAAAATTAATTTCCACCATTCAAAGCAGCATTACTATGTAGTGTTTCTAGGCTTTAATATCAATGTTTTTGAATCCCCTGAAGAAAAAAAGAATTACATTTCTGAATAACAAGGGGAACCAAGAAACAAAACCATACAAAAATATGTATAGTGTGTTGGCTTCAAGAATACTACAAGATTTTCTGATCTCATCAAATCTTCAGTAGAAGAACCCCAAATTGATATTTTAGCATTCTCCACGAACACCCACACCCAGACATCTGGTGAGTGCATTTCTATAGTTTTGAGACCAGACACCCGCACCCCCAGCAAAACACTTCTTGCATGTTGTGGGGGTAGGGGACATAGGAAGACAAATTAACACCATTAATCAGAAGGTATTTCAACACTAACCCTCCTTACACAGACTCAAATTCCCACCCTGGTGGAGTAGTTAAGGCACATTACTAGGAACTCCTGAAACATGACTAATTCAAAATCAGTTCAGTTAGACAAATGCAGAATTTACATCAGAATGAATAAGATCAGTACACATCTTTCAGAATCAGCTGGAACAAAATAGTGTGCACCAATGAATTCACTATTATCAATAATCTAGTTAAAAGAAAAGGTACAAGCTGGCATACTAATCTCCATGAAATGAGGGTGGGATTCTATTTAGGTGAAACGGGAGACACTATGCATGTTGTAGAGATCACTTGAAAAAAAATTAACTTCTAAAAATGAATTAATTTAACTTGTGTAAACATTATAGTGTTTACTATATTATATTTCAGAATCATTCAACACCAAATCAACAACAAGGTCTTTGATGTGTGACATTGCACAATTTATCCACTGAACAACTGTTCATTGTACGAGAATGCAAAAGTATTAGTTTCTGGGTGAGTCACTTTGATACATTTCTAAAGCCCAGAACCCACCCATTGCATGCTACTGCAAGGCTACCAGAGTTGCTTCAATGGGATTTTATAGCCGAATGGACAGCAATGCTTTAGCCATTATTACGTCCTGCTGAAAAGTATTTATCACGTTCTCCTTACAGCTTTTCACTTGTATTGAATCCAGTCCAGTGGGTTTTATAAAGAGGCCTAATTCGAGTGCAAATGATTTCTCATAAATCTGAAAAGCTCTGCATTCCACAGGAGATGAGCAAATAGTACAGTGGCTGGTGCTAGCAACCAAAAAAGTCAAAGGCATGGTGTATGTGTGTGTGTTGGTTGGGGGGGTTGGTATTTTGCTTTAAACTGCTCATCTAATGTTAGTGGCAGGGTAAAATACTCTTCTCAGTTTTAAGATGCTGACAGCATGTCCCCTGCAAGCAATTTTTATTTGGCTTTATGAGTGAAAAATATGTTAAAAGCTCTTAAGTAGCATTATACAAAAGTAGACTACTAATAACACTTTTTAAGATCTTCTCCAGCAGTTTACAAGTATTGTTTTACTCCTGATCCTGTTCTGTTTCACTTTTAAACATAAAAACCTGATGTGCTGTTATTTTAGATTAGAACCAGTAAGCACTCATCGTAGTAAACAATAGCTGTGTTCCTTTCTCATTAAACATTATAGGAAATAACTGCAGTTTATGTGTTTCCTTATATGGCTTTAAGATTGCCATTTTAAAGAGTATTTTCAGTGTTGCATACATAATTCTTAAAATTAAGGCGTACTAAAAATAAGTATTAAGGTTGCATGTGCTAGATTTTTGATGAATCTGTAAAAGAGGACAAGAATCACTAAGTTTAGTCATGCATATTATTCTTTGAATACTGGACACCTGCTCTAGCACTTGTGACATGGCCAGCACCAGGCTCTGCAAACTTATCAATTCTGGCTGCTCCACACAATTCAACTAAACTATGGGTCTTTTCATTTGTTTTAAAATTTTACTGCACATTGATTTTTTACTTAGTAGTAAAATGTTTAAGCTGCTGTTAGTGAAAGATCCTTACAATATAACAGTTAGTATACTCAGTAACTCCATTTTTGAAACACAAAGAGACTCGCCATGCCTGGACGTATATACAAATATAGATAGGTACTGGCATCATGTCATTTGCACACAAAGATCAGAAAGGCACACTGTGAAGCAGAGGGGTGGAGGAGAAAGCAGGGTGTGGTGGAAAAGTGACAAATATTTTTAACATGTTTAAGTAATTAGAATTGATTTTTGTTCACATATGCACACAGACAGGTGAAGTTGCACGGTTCCCCTTTTCTCTTTGGTCATGCCACTTTCCACAAACAGAAAATCAAGTTTTATGACTGGCTGTGTATCAAAGGGAAGGCTGCTCAGAACAAGAGACATCGGTGCTACATGTACTATTGCTAAGCAAACAAAGGCATGTTAAGTACAAATGTACATGTAGTAGCATTCTGAACTTTTAACCTCTTTTTAAATATATCCAAACATTTACTTATTTTTAACAAGTATTCAGATTCTTATTTTTGTTTAATCTGATAGCTCCACACAATCTTATTATTATTAGGGTCTTTACTTATTGGTATAGAAATATTATCTAATGATTCACAGAGTCCGAACACTAAAAAAGATGAACATTTCCTTACCCTCGACTGAAGCTGTCCACCATGCATGTTGAGAATAGTAGGCTTTAGTCTATGTAGCCACCAGGTAGTTTATACTCTGAACAACCGACTTTAAAAAGTGGTTAACATCTACCGTAACATAAACTACTGTAAATTTATCATGCAAACGGAACAGCAGTTAAAAGATAAGGTGCTGTACTTAACATTTTTTCAATTTTGACAAAAACGAGGCAGATGCATATATTTTTGCAGCATTCAATTCTTTTACAAAGCCTGTTTTATGATGCACCAACACATACTGCAGCCACTGGACTATGTTCAAATTAAATATTTTTTAGGACAAAGAATGCACACAAAAAAGTAAAGTAACATTTAGTCTAAATTTTTGTGTTTGCTACCTGTAGTGTAACTTCTTTTGAAATGAAAGACTAGGTTTTCTACTGTGTAAACAAAAGACAAAACACTGCATATTTGCTGGCAATATGCTAAAACTGATTCTAGTGAAACTCAGAAAACAATCTCTTGTTAAATATGTAAACAATGTATAGATTTATTACCTAAGACCAAATAAGGCTTTCCTAGTAGTGTCAAAGCTGGTGTTTTCTCAACTGCACTCACATCTACTTTGGGGATCACACTGCTTGTGTGAGCACCAAAACCAGTGCGTTTTGACAAACTCTTGTCACTCAAAATGAAGGCGCCTGATTGGATCCTAATCAGCATCAATTCTGCCAAAGCACATTAATTAATTGAGCCCCATTGCTGGCTGATCAGATCTGCTATGCAACTAATTGTTTGGACTCTGTTTATGGTGTGCTGTGAAAATATTTTAAACAAGCCTCTGACATTTACATTATATATTATATGCACTGCTATTCACAAATCCATAATCTCTGCCCTAAGGTTCAGCAATTTTGTGCCACTGTTCGCAAAGTAAATGTTGCATTCTTTTTAGATAGATAGATAGATAGATAGATAGATAGATAGATACTTTATTAATCCCAATGGGAAATTCACAAAATTATGACTTTTTGACATTTAAAAAAACTGAACAAGGGCAAATTGTTTTTTGTAAAATTCTGAACAGTCCCACATAAACACTTTACTGAATCCATAAAAGCAATACAGCAGCTTTAAGTACAAGAAAAAGAATATGCACCCATAAACTAAAGAGTTCAATTTTTGGGCAATACTAAATTATTCTTATGTGCATACAATGTGATATGAATACTTATGGAATAGTGTCATGAAAAATTAAATGATTTATTTTGCATGAATATTTTTACTGTGAATACCTGATATCATTTTATCTGTAGTTAATCAATTTGCACAAATGTGCATTCTGTAATATAAAGTCTACAGCAACAGTAATCATAGACTGTTTCAGCATCTGTGAAACATTCTGTGTACAAACTGAATAAACAGCATTCTCAGCTTGAGTACATTTCTAAAGAAAGGTCCGAGGCCATACTAGCCTCTCCAAGTGTGGTAAACCTCTACAAGGCAGGTCAAGGTCATCAAAGGTCAAATTCCAACAGAATATTGCTAAACAAAAAGGAAGGAGCTGCAAGGGGGTGTGGCGAGCATACGTTTCTATGCAGCTCTAAGGAATGTTGAAACCTCCATGTTTAGCACAGCGGCCCTTGAAAGTTCAGTTGAGCCAACCCCCCCTTTTCTTTTGATGTGTCTACTACACATTCCTTTGAAAGCCACAGAAACCGCATAGAGAAAGAAATCGAAAAAGGGGGAAATACCCTTTTTCTTAGGACCCCCAAGCACATATGACAAGGAGATGGATGTTTACAGCTTTCAGCATCCTGTATGCTCTCCAGTTTGTAGTGCTTTTTGCTTTGTTGAAGGATAAGATGGTATATTTATCAAAAGCCTGACACTGTCACACTTAATTTGCGAGTTCTCCAATTAGTGAACTATGTAAAATTCCTATGTTGTCTTTCTGTCACTTTTGCTGTACCCACTATTGTTGTGACTGAACTGTAATTAAATGTCTATATGCTACCAGGTAAAGTTTATCACTAACCACAATCACAAAACATATAAGTTCAAAGGTAATAAAAATATAGCACACTTCAATATTTTCTATCAATAAAAAGTGCAGCACAGAGCAGAATGCTGAAGACAAGTAAAAAGTTAATTTCAGTATGGTATTAATATAGCCCTTTCTTCTCACTGGTGGATAGGATTTTGTATAAAATTAAGGTAAAGAAAGAATTACTAAACTTAATAGAACAATAGCCGGACTTTGCATGTGTGTAGGTGGGTTTACCTGCCACACACTCAAGGCCTTGCATGTTAACGTTGACAAGAGATTCCAGATTAACCCTGAAATTGACTGTCATCCTGTCCAGGATGGTTTCCTGCCTTGAATCCAGTTTTTCTGTGGTAAGACCCTGACTTCAAAAAACTTCCAACCACAAACACTAATTTGATTAATCAGAGAAAAAAGCCTATACAAATGCAGTACTTATTAGCTTTACTGGTAATACTTTAAAATGAGATTTCACATAATTTTATTTCTATTTGAGCCAAAGCTACTGCTTTTAGTATTAAGTTTTTAAACTCTAAAAATTTAAATAAACCATCTCTAAATCTGACCTAATTCAGACATTCCTGCTACTGTGAATTAAATGCAGTTATATTTAAAACATTTAAGACAAAACTCTTTCTGATTCTCAATAAAAAATGCAAAGTATATATTTTTCATTCCTGTAATTAGTGATCTTCCCTGATATCAAAACAGTTTTGATTACAGGATAGTTATTTAATATTGAATTAAAACCAGAAAAACACTGTTATTTTTAAAGTTCTGTATTTATCACACATTTTTTATATCACGGATTATACAAGTAACAACTGATAGTATAATCAACAGTTTCCATTTACAATTATTTAACCTAAATAAAGATCTGCAAATAAAAACTTAAAAAAAAAATAAAAGTAAGTTAAAAATAACTTACTCTAGTACTGCAGAGGAAAAACACAATCATCTGCACCTAAAACGTAAATAGTGTTGCCAAACCCCTTTGTAATTATGAGAAATACACCTTATTGAAGTATCTATTAAAACAAGAGGAAAATGATTTGACTTCCATATTTAAAAAAAGGCTTTTTACGATGTTGGGCTATACAGCAAGCAAATGCTTCAAGAAAAATAAAAGTGAAGATCGTGGACTTCGGGAAGATATTCAACATTAACGTGGTTTTCCCATTGTTGTGTGGTTCAAGAAGGACAAAATTGCAATAATAATAAATACTGGAAAATCAAAAAAACGGCATTTAGGGAAGTTTTGGGAGAGGGGATTTTCTGAAAAGTTTCCCGTCCCGATGCGTCACGCCACTGACGTCACCCACTACAAAGGCATTTTCCGCGTTTCAGAAAGAACTCTACCTCCCCCCAATTCCCCAGTCTAAAAAACATGCTTTACTTAAACTACTCGTATACTCATCGTGAGGAACAGAGACAAGTATACACATATCATGATGTACCCACTTTTCGGATAGTTCCCCGGTATGACATCTGGTTCTTTCAGTGACTAAAATGAGACATGATAAAAGTACGAGACTCTCTAGTATAGGTGTACCAAACACATGCACTATCTATGAAAACGGACGGAAAGAACTCAAATCCACACAACTTGATCAATGTAAACACATCATATCACACATGACGGTTTTGACCATTGTAAATAAACACTGCATATCACACATTCCGGTTCCTGAAGCTACTTTACTATGGTTGTTGTATGTCTTCATCGGAACCACCAACTTAAAAAAAAATATCGAACACTTTACAAAACTAAAGCCACAGATGAGATCTGCCGGTGTGACTACTCTACTACCTTTTTACACGATGATATCGAACTATGTCAATACCTGATATTTTAAATATATGGAAAACTGATTCTAATGGCTAAACATACATGTTAAATGTCCATCTTTGCTATTTGTAATATAAAGCTAATCTAACCCTAAAGTCACAGCCGAAGAAACGTGATCCGCACGCCACTCAACTCCAGTGAAATGTCCCACCCCCACTTCTACCTCCGCCCCCAAACTAAACAAATAACTGGACAGCAGCAGTCTAACGACTATCCGAAAAAAACGAATACCCTCCGACACGGTCAACGTACAAGCTGCTATTTCCAGCCTTCGTTCACTTTTCTTCTTTGGCAAACGTGTCAAATTTCTTAAAAGCCTACACAAACAAAGGCGACCGTCGCACGCGCCGAGAAATGACGGCGTAATCCACACAAATTCACGCGGTCACGCGGCTCAACAGTTTATCACGGTCGCTCCAACTCGCGGTTGGCGGTGGGCACTTTTTAATGCGTAGAGCTTTATTTCCAGAAATGTTACTTCGACTAAAGTATCATTTTTACAGTTCCAGCCCGGATCCCCTAGCGCTTAGGGCCATACTTCAGTCTGATTAGGTTTAGACTTAAAACTGGAGTTCGACCCTCCGCACCGTTAAGCTTTAAGAAAGAGTTTCCAACACAGGGTGGACACATGCAGCTCACTGATGAAATCTCACGCCGTCTACTTACCGACTCAGAGGACGCAGAAATGATGAAGATGAAGAACAGAGAAAAGACGAGTTTCATCATTATCCCCGAGAAGTTCTTGGAAAGGATCCTAAGGTGACAAGCTAGTAAAAAAAGTACAGGTGAAAACCTATTAGTAAATGTTTAGCAATTTAAAATAGTCCGATAGTGTTTTTCTTCGAGTTGTTTTTTCTTAGTATTACTTTTCGTGCCCTAGTACGTAGTAATCCGTCACTTAATGCCTCTCTCAGTCATTTGAAGCCCGTGCGCTGTATAAACGCTTCTGCTCTTCGTAAACTCCTCCCACTCAGTGAGGCCCCGCAGCCAATCAACTGAGGCGATTAAAAAGTTTTTTTCTTTTCTTTCTTTCTTTCTTTCTTTCTTTCTTTCTTTCTTTCTACAGAAAACGAAAATATAAGATGTATATTAGATAACATTTGTAGACGTCTATAAGTCATACCAATTATTTCAGAAAAATGTAGCTCTGTAAGTAATACAAAAATACATGTTACAATAGTTCAATTTTTAACATTGACAAAATGATGTAACGACAAGTATTTTGCATATATGGGTTAGCATAAACAGGCAATAACATTCATATTTTCTTTCCATATTCAACAATGTTTTAAAATATAGTATTACAATTTGCCGTTTGCTCTTTCTGAATCAACTACCCCGCCAATCCACCTAATTAATATTTCATTAAAACTATTATTACATTCACAGCTATTAATTCTTTTATCTATTACAAGATTTTTTTAAGTATATGATTATTACCAAATAATTCAATCACTTAAATGGATCGTGATTACCTAAATAATAATTTAAAATGTTCATTTGTAATCTTTCAGCATTAGCCATATACCTGGTTGAAGGGTAACATTTGCTTGTTAGGGTAAATAATGGCCAGAAATGGTGGGTGCTCATCTGAGTGTATCATGTTCTAAAGGCTGCCAATGAGCTCCCGTGATGCTGGATTAAATTTATTACATGTGGAGATGATTTGATGAGTTGATATGTTGTCTTCTAGGTGAAGTGGCTATGGCTTTGGGCTTAATGGTTAAGACTTCAAACTCCAAGGTTGTTGGTTCAAATCCTGCTACTGACACTATGTGACCATGACTGTGCCACTTCAACTGCCCATGATCCAACTGAAAAAAAAAGAAATGTAAACAATTGTGTCACTCAAAATACTGTAAATTGCCCTGCATAAAGGTGTCAGGCAAACAATAAGTACAAATAATAATAATAATAATAAAGCACAAGGCTTCCAAATCTGTTTCCACCTATGACTTTTCTGGAGACTCCAGCAAATGATTTAATCTGCCAGTGCTCCACCTGTTAAAAAAATGTGTAAATAATTAGCAATTGACTTTAAAAATAATATAAATTGCTTCAACTTGGTAAAAGTGTCTTATTAGTAATTAGAAAAAAAATGCTTTGTATATTACTCAAACAAATATGCAATAGGCTACTCATTATATGAGTGGGAAGTGTGGACTAGTAGCAGAGCAGAGCATTCTACTGTAAAATTGCTGACACCATCTCACCACTGAATCACTTGGTTAACCTGAGTTAATCATCTGGTCCCTCTATACTCACACAGTAGAAACAGGTGAACCACAGTGGCATTTGGAAAAAGTGTAATCTATAATGGAATCAGTTTCATAAAAAGTAAGACTCTCTATTTAACGCTTGTTCTAGTCTGATCGCAAATTCTGCATTTACAATATAAGAAAAGTTGGGGGAAAAAAGTAGCCAAATGATAATTCCATACTAAAAAAAGTGTAAAGAAAGTCAGAAACATTATCAAACAGTGTGACTTAGTTTTTAAGGCATTGAACTGTGAACACCAAAGTTGCTGATTCAGTCCCCACCGCAGAAACACTGTGCTGCCCTAATATATAAGCAGTTGTACTAAAAAACAATATTTGGTGGTAATTCAGCATAGAAAACTCCATTAAATCAACTTATTCAGTTACAGAAAGCCAATGTGTATCAGTTATCATAAAGCTGGGACCAAGTTTGGATATAACTATGCCATTGTAAGACAAGCTCAATCATGCTTTACTAAAGCCACTGGTATAAATAACACACACTCCTTGGGAATATAGAAGGAAACTGGGCTACCCAGACGAAAACCCATACTGATGCAAAGAGAATGGGAAAACTCCATTAAGGCAGTGCCTAGGCTAAGATTTGAACTCAGGACTCTAAAGCTGGGAGGCAGTGGCTTTCAGCACTGTGCCACAAACTACTGAAAGATGCCATATAATAGATAATATTTGGTATGTTTTATAGTATATCTGAAATGTGTGCAGAAGCAAAACATACTGTATGTATATATACAAAGTTTATGTGTAAGAGTGAGTACAAGTATTTTCCTTAATGGATGTCTAATATTTCAAAGCATCTTCAAACTTAGATTTAAATTGAAGGTTATGTGTTTTTTAATAACTTTATTGTGAATTCCTAGTAAGAAAATTTTAAGTTTTGGTTACATGTTTTAACCAAATATCATGTACCAGATATTTCCAATCAATCAGTCATTGTTTAAATAGTTTAATGAATTAAAAAGCTCTGCTTACGTCAAGTGATGAAATAAGTATCAATCCACTTTAAATTAGAGTGGCGCAATGGCATAGTGCAGGGGCTAGTGCTACTGCCTCACCGATCCTGAAGCCTGTCTGAATCAAGTGGTCAATGTGAAGTTTGCACCCTCTTTCCTAGTCTGCATGGGTTTACTAACAAACACTCTGGTTTTCTTTCCAAATGACCGTTCATTTAATTGGCAATGCAAAATCGACTCTGCTGAGTAATGTGCAGAAACTATTAAAAAGGCATATAAAATATTAGGTTATATCATAAGAAAATGTAAATAGAAATCGAGGGATTTTATGGTCAGACTAGATTGCATCTTGAGAGATATGTGCGGTTCTGGTCGCCACCCTACAAGAAAGACATAGCAGCACTTATTGCCATGTAGAGGAGAGCAGCTAGGTGCATCCCAGAACCTAATGACATCTGACAGAGAATTAAACCTGTTCAGTCTTGAGCAGAGGAGATTGCATGGGGACATAATCCAGGTCTTCAAAATTCTCAAAGGCATCGATAAAGCAGATGCAGAAGAATTCTTTTAACTTGATATTGTGAATCATGTTGCCGAGGACACAAGTGGAAATTAAGGGGAAGAGCATTTAGGACTTAAGCCAGAAAGCACTTCTTTACTAAGAGAGTTGTAGGAATCTGAAACTACTGAGACATGTCATTGAAGCAGAATCACTAACAATCTTTAAGAAGTGTCTGGATTAGATGTTTGGACAGTTTAACTATAAGACAAATAAACGAGCTTGGAGGACTGAAGGGTCTCTTCTCCATTGTCACATGTTTTATGTTCTTATGAATGGGCCCTTTAATAGCACGGCATCTGGTCCAGAATGATTATCCTCCCTGTGTTAACTGGTGCCGGGATAGGCTCCACTCTGCCGTTATTCTGGATTGGATTAAGCAATCTGGGACAGGATCTTTACATACAATCGTTAAAGGAAGTAGCAAACGGTGTAAATGAAGATCGTAAAGCTTATTCTGGATTGGATTAAGCAATCTGGGAGAGGATCTTTACATACAATCGTTAAAGGAAGTAGCAAACGGTGTAAGTGAAGATCGTAAAGCATTCATCCATGACATTTATCATAAAAAATGTGATATAATTTAAAACCTGAACTGCAATTTAGAAAAAAGAAAATAAAACATACAATGAGGCTTCTTTGCTCCGTTTGGATAAGGAACGTGCATTTCTGTGCTTCATTAACACACAGCGAACGTCATTTCATTTATCTGTTTTCATTAAAGTCCTGCCTCCATTCCTACTTTTGTCTATTTACGTTTCTCCTTTGGGACCACTTTCAGCTGTTGAAACTAAACTGCCCGTGGGCGCGGACTTTTTTCTTCGCATTTTCTAAACTAGAAAAATTCCAACAAAAGCAATCTTTCCTCTAGGACTTTCTGTAGGGGCGTGTCGATTGCGTCATTCGGCAATGACGTATATCGTGCTGGAAATCCGTCATATGGCTGTCTTTTTATATTTTTATCCCACCGGAAATGTAGTTAGAAATCTTTTACGAAAAAGGAAAAAGAATGTTCTTCTTTCAATCAAATCATTTACAATTTCTTAACCGAAATGATTTCTGCAGTCAGTTGTAATTATCCCGGAAGCGAAATGATTTTTTTAGTCCAACAAATGCTGGTTGTGTATGTACATGGGAAGAAGAGCAAGAGGCGGCTGCGTTGCTCTTATCCTGCTATACGTCGAAGTACTTTACTGAAGTTGTTGTTTCCAGCTGGTCCGCACACCATTCTTAGGTACTGGCCTTGTATCAAACCACTTTCAAAATTTCTTAATAATTAATCCAAAAAAAAAAAAAAAACTTTCCTGGAAACGTAGTTCCTCTAGCTCGTTCCTTTCCCGTATAATGCACGGGCAAACAAAATGCAAAATTACACACAATAGAAGGTAATGTACTCGGGTATACTTTAGAGAACGAGAAGCAACTATTTGGCAGCTGATTATTAAACAATAGCAAAATGATCACAATATGGAATTTAATTTTTAACTGTGCAAGGCCTTATAAACAAATCAGTTTAACTAGGCAAAAGTGAAAACAATATAAAATGACTTGTTTTTTGTCAGATGTATTGTTAAAGTGTGAAACTAATGTGATCTGTCTTTGATCGTAGCCCACTTTTACATGATTAAGCCTGATTAAGTACTGTAGAATGATATGAAGTTTTTTTTTTTTTTCTTTTTGCAGGTTCTGAGATGACTTGCTCATTCAAGCAAAGAGAAGAGTTATGAAAATTAAAAGCAGTAACCAAAGCTGAAAGTTAGTTGAGAAAATCCTTTGCGGTCTTTAAAGAAACTTAACCTTTCCTTTCGGTATATTCATTAGTCTAGCTGTGCTCTTTAGAATGCTAAAAATAGAATATTGTCAGTAATACAGCATGGGAAGTCCCCCTGGGGCATACTGCACAGTCACAGGTCTGTACTTTATTACTGTCGCAGTGGTCTTGTGGTATTAAGGCTACAGTGCGGTTATGGTTGAAATCCTGAGTAGTAGACCCACTTGCATTGTCCTCAGGCCATATTACTGACATCACTGGACAGCATCATGCCTGTGCACGCTTACACTGTGTTGCAGTGTTTTATTTGTGACCTAAATGAGATTAGCCATGGCAAATCTAGATAAAACAAAATGGTTCCCTTTGGCATGTGACAGCACTTTCAACACTCCACCAATGTTCCTCAAAGAAATGGTTTCTACTTTTCACCCAGTGCTACTGAAACTAAGCACCAACTCCTTACAGAAGAAATCAATATGCAACTAATATATGGATTTGCTAATGAAAAGTTACATACTCCTACAACCTTTGGACTGAAATATGGTTTAACTCCGGGTGACTGCTTTTGTGGTTTATTAACTCACTATAGGCTTCTGTCATCTCCTGCTAAGAGAGTAGTTATACAAACGTTTGCTGCCTAGTTCTTCCTGCTCCTGCTGTGCCAACTTGCTTTCTAGGATTTACTCCAAGAGCCTGCTTTAGTATCATTTTCATTGCTGCTTAGAGTTGTATTTTAAGATACTGGCCTCCAGCCTACATAATTTAGAGGGAGGGTGGGCGGTTATGATATGTTGCCAGTCTTGTTTCACATGATATCTTGCATGTCACAGTTATTATATGCTTCAACAATAAAGCACCCACAATCAACTGGTTGACGTATTCATAGAACACACTGTCATCGGCATTTCCATGGGCAAAATAAAATGCTCATATGGCTATAGTGAAAATGACTAGAGAATCTGACAGTCAATTATCTGTTTACTAAAGTAACCACTCACCACTTATCTAACCTTCTCAGTCTAATATAGAATCATGTGTATTGAGCACCTATCTACGCAGCATCTGACATTACAGTGGCTCTCCATCACCATCCAATTTTATTTACTCCTCAAGAACACCAGTATGACAGCAGGAAAATTAACCAATGAAGAGTCACTGAGAGATAAAGTCAAATATGCCGTAGTGGATGGGTTATGAAATATAAAGATGCTATGGATTCAGATTTCAAAAAGTCTGGCTACTGTTCATAATTAAACAAATTAAATCAATTACTGAGAATATTTGTATCAGTAGTGAACTTTAGTAGGCAGTCAAATAAATCATTCTCTTTTATTTAATATAGAGTTAACTAATCTGTGGTTAGCAATGCTGCCTCTCAGGTCCTGAGTCCGGGGTGTGAATCCTGGCTTGTGTTGATTTCGTATGCCCTTCACATGTCTAAATGAGTATCTTGGTTTAGTTCCCATATTTCAGATATGTGTGTTAGATTAAGTGGCAATGATGATGAGTAAGTGGGGGTATGTGAGTGAGTGAGTATGCCCTATAATAAATGCTGCTGTGTTTGGAACTGGTTCCTGCCTTTGTGCCCAGTGCTGCTGAGATAGACCCCATGACCCTGATCTAGTTTAGCATTTTATGAGATGAACAGTTGAGTTTAATCTATTGAACATTTTCAAACAATAGTGTGAAATACTCACTCAGTATGTACAGTATGCATGTGTGCAACTGAAGAACAGGCAGTTAAAGTGACATGCGTAGGGTTGCATGGTCAGAGTGGGAACTGAAGTAGCAATATTATGGTATACAGTTTAAAGCTTTGGCCACTAGGCATTGTAGTCTACTTAGAAAATAGCCAACAACTGAACACGTTGGGCATACTTTTGGGCTGTGACAAGAAACTTACAAATAGGACTGGATTGCTTCCTTTTACACCAGGCTGTTAAATGGATCTGAAGATAGTAAAAAGCCAGACCAATAATTCTACCATGGAGTAGTGAGAACACTTTCACTATTAGCTGAGACGTTTAGATGGATGTGTAAATGTTTGTTATAATGGGCGTCTAGTAGCTTCCCACTGTATTTCATTCTCCTTTATGAAACTGGTCACTATGAGTGGTGTTGTGTATTTTAAAAATGGATAAATGAGTATTAGTGTGTGTGTGAACATGCACTGCAGACTGAGTGGTTGGCATCTGTCTAGTGTGTAGTGTTGCCGGGATAATCCCCTGAACTGGATAAGTGAGTTTTAAAAATTGATGGATGATTGGATGATTGGTCGGTCACTTCCTTCATTAAAATGCCGTGCAGCTGCTGTGGATGGCCTCTCTCTCAGCACTTTGTATTCTAAGACAGTTAACCTTTACAGTATCACAATGCCTAAATGTGTCATTGCCTTTTTCCTTCTTTTACAATCTCTTCAGTTTAATAAGTGGTTAAAGAAGTTTATTTAAATGTCTTTCATAAATGTTACAACAGGAAAGTAATTAACCCAAACTAAGATCCTGGATTACTGAAAGATCTACACAGACCACCTTCCTTAGTGTACTAGAGGAAAGGTTAACAATTATAAGAAAACACCATTTGACATTTAGCATGACTGTTTACAAAATTTGTAAAGTTTACATTGACCTATTGCATGCTTTCAAAATACCCCATAGGGTTTAATTGGAGAAAAAGAATATTTAGTAGTTACTGTATATAGTACTTTTGTAGTTTTAAAATGTCAATTAACATTCACAAATTTTTGTCAACTGGCCATAGTTCAACTGTTAATTAATGGACATATATTGTTGGGTTCCATGTATGCAAATCAGTTTCAAGCCACTTTGTTTTCTTGTTTGTTTCAACAAATCGGTGTCTTTATGTGTGCTCATTATGCAATTAGCAGTGTGAAAAGTTTGTATTTGTATCGAACAGTGAATTTGTCAAAGCACTCTGCTCCTGCACAGGAAAAAAAACTGAATTGAATTAAACAGAAATTCTCTTAATCCAATTGAAGGTCACAAGGCGGAAGGCAGGAAGCAGCCCTCGACAGAGCAACAGTCCAATGCTGAGACCATTCATGCACTCAGTCACACAATGTTAATTTGGAATCACAAATTCGCCTAACATGTATATCTTTGGGATGTACAAGGAATAGCAGAATTTTTAGAGAAAAATATTAACTTAGACACAAGACTATTTGCAAACTTCTCACTGAAAATGACTAGACTTGGGATAGTTTTAAATAAGGTATCTCATGAGCATTGTGAGATAGAAGAATTATGGTCAAGGTTAAGGGTAAGGTATTTAAGACAGTGGTAAGACCAGCAATTATTTATGGAGCTGAGACATGGCCAGTAAAGGTAGCACAGAGAAGAAGTTAGATTTGGCAGAAATGAAAATGTTGAGATGGATGTGTGGCGTTACAAAAAAAGGACACAATAAGAAATGAGACAATCAAAGATACAACAAAAGTGAGAGAGATAGGTAAGAAAGTACAAGAAAATATGTTGAAGTCGTCTGGACATGTGATAAGGAAAGACAAATAATATGTGGACAAAAGAGTGATGGGAATGAAATTTCAGGGAAAGCGAAAGCGTAGGAGATCAAAGCAGAGGTGGATGGGTAATGTAAAAGAAGATGTGAAGAAAAAGGTCTTGACAAGAAAGGAGGTGCAGGACCAAGTTGTTTGGAGAAGGCTGATAAAGCTTATCGAACCCATATAGAAGTTGTTAACTATGTTATGTTAACTAATGTTGTCTTATTTTAATTTCTTATTTTGTCTTTTATTTTTCTTCTCTTCATTATGTAAAGCACTTTGAGCTACTTTTTGTATGAAAATGTGCTATATAAATAAATGTTGTTGTTGTTGTAGAAGTGGGAAAAGATGAAGAGGAGGAAGAAGAGGGGATAGTTTTAAATGTTTAATATCTTTGTATGGTGAGGACAGTGTGCTTTAATTGTGCTGTTTTAGTAAAACAGTTTGAAGATTGCAGCAATTTAATGGTGTTTTGGTTAGACCTTGGCTCCATTGGCTCATTCTGTACATTCCCCAGGTGTCCCATCACTTTTCTTCTTGTACTTTGGGTTTTCTCCCAAATCTCAAACCTGTTTCAATGAGATTAACTGGTAAATTGTGTGTATGACTGAGTTTACTATAAGATGGACTGGTGTCCCATCCACGGTTAGTTCCAGCCTACTCCCTAATACTTTTGAAATAAGCACAGTCTGAAACTTTTGAATAAAACTCACTGCATGTGTAAAGTGATAGACTTTAGCTTTATGTTCACACTGCTTGTCATGCAATTCCAGTTAGGTTTCATTATGTAGGGAGTTTACTGGTTCTCTCCATGTCTGCACTGGTTAGGTTAATTAGTGAGTATAAAGTAGCATATTATGAGAATGTGTTTGTTTATGGTATGTTTCTTATCCAGTGCTGATTCCTGATTTTGTACCTTGCATCTTGGGATTGGAAAAGTAGCAGGTTTAGGAAATTATTAGTATTTGGAGCAGATACCTTTACCCAAAGAAAATTGCAAGATATATTACATTGGTTCCTGTTTTTCTCACACATCAGGCGCAGACAGGTTAAGTGAGTTGCTCAGGAATATTTGATCAGTCAGACCTGAGAATGGGCAATTTTGAGACATGATCACTTTGCCACAGCCTGCCAGAACAATCAACAGAGAGGTCAAACCCTATGGAAGTAATATTTATTATTGCATCCATATTTTTAATACTCTCATCTAACACTACAATGACAATAGTGCCCACCTGTAAGGGGTTGCAAGTGCAAGGCCACCACCAGGTTGGCACTTAGCTAAGTCTTGCATTTAGTCTCCAGGGCAGAGAGAAAGAGACACATACTGAATTCAGGAGTGGAATTGCATATGCCACTGAGGGAATGTAGGAGTATCAACTCTTTTGAGTGTCCCAGAATGTTATGTTTCCCTAGGATGCTAGTGGGTAGGCAACCCAACTATTGACAGGTATTCCTTGTCATCCTGTTGCAGAAAAAGAAAGACAAAGGTGGAACTCCTATCCATTTGAGGGCACATAGCCCCAGCTGCGAATATATAGGACAAGGCTGTCCCTCAGATAGTACAGGCAGCTGTGCAAATGCTTTAGACACCTTGTCCTTTAGGACAAATTGAACATTTGGGGGTACAGAGATGCCAAGAAGCTCTAGATGGAATTCTAGTCTAGTGTCCCTGGAGCAAATGAAAGGGATCCCCATGCCCTGGAAGTCATTCTTGAGTAATTCTAGAGTTTTAACAAGAAGTAACCATGAGAGAGTGTTTAAAACTGCCTGATTTCCAAAGACAAGTTGAGTGATAGCTTAGGAGAAGAGTGAACAAACAATGAGCTGATGTGAAAAAGAGAGTCCATGGTCTGAGAACAGTAGCAAGAGACAAAAAGTGAGAAAAATGATTGAGCCACCCAGCAATCAGATAGATTGGGTTGCAAGATCTGTTTAGTCAGGCACAAGAGGCTGCACATTAGGTTTTTTACTTTGGTTTACTCCCTTTTTTGTAAGCCTTCATTTAGTTTCTTCTTTTAATAAAAGTGTTATTTTTTCCTTTGCTTCCTGTTTGTTTTTCAAGGTCCAGCAAGCTGCCATAAAGGACCTCTTTTATCACAGCAGTTTTGGAAAAATCATATTTGGCAGGTGGCATGCTACACACATATTGTACACAACTCTATTTGCCTCATGGTCCTGACAAAACAACATCTTCCTAAATTAACATTTTAAAGGGGTTTTATAATTAAAGACTGTTTCATTTGACATATATATTAAAACTGGATAACTAACTATTTAAAATGCATCTCGGTTTGTTGCATGTATAGGTTTACAATTGGAGCACTCTAAAGTTAAGCGACTAGCTTGGGGTCACACCTGGTGTCAGCTGCAGAGTTAGAGCTGCCAGTATTGTGAATGACAATCAATTGCCATAATCACACAAATAAAGTGACAGAACAGGGATAGGACTATATGTTGGATATACAAATATGTTTAAGTGTAGCATCTGGAATATTTAGTGTAAGTATTAGAACAGGGATGAGCTTTGTCATTCAATGGCAGAAAGCTTTGCATCAGATATTGTCTTGTCTGATGTTTCTTAAGCATTAGTCTGTGTGAGTCAGAGTAAACTCTATGTGTAATCTTTCCATAGATTAAGTTACTGTTCTTGATGAATGAGTTATTGGAGTTTTCTGATGTGCTTGTTTTTGGTAAAAGATGTCTGCTTTGACAAGGCCATGCTTATAGTTCTAGGCAGGTCAACCATAAAAATACAGTGCTGTGAAAAGTATTTGCCTCATCCTAATATCCTCTGATTTTTAATATTTTACACAATAAACGACCTCAGACATTTAGACAAAGTTCAATATTAGAGAAATGGAACTTGGGTAAACACTCAAAACAGTTTAGAAATTATTGTTTTTTTTACTTAAACAATAAAGTTTAAGACCCCCTATCACCCATGTGAAAAAATAATTCCCAATATAATTTCAATACTTGGTTGAAGCATCTTTAGCTGCAATAATCACAACTAAGCATGTCCTGTAATTTAATATTAGTCTTTCACATCACTGTTGAAGGTGTTTTTAGTCTGCTGTTTTCTGTAGAACTGCTTCAATTCAGACACTCTGGTAAGTGTGCAAGTGTCAACGGCTTATTTCAGGTTTTGCCAGAGCATCTATATTGGGTCAACTTTAGGACTGTGACTAAGCCACTCCAAACTTTTCATTTTGTTTCTTCTGCGCCATTCACTTGTATGCTTTGTTTTATGTTTTGGGTGATTGTGCTATAACCTGCATAAGCCAATAATGCTTCACCTTCATGTCACAGACAGATGACTATACATTCTCCTTAAGAATATTTTAGTGCCAAATTCACTGTTCTTTCAAAAATAGCAAATCTTCCAGGCCCAGAGGCAGTTAAGCATTCCCACACCATCGCGTTACCATCCCCATGTTGTATTATGGGTACGCTGTTCTTATTGTTGGACACTAGACATAGTGGGACTTGATCTTCTCCAGTCTGCAGATTGCAGTTCACTTAATATTCTCCTCCTTCTTAACTTACTGTAAGTGCAACATTTGACACTGTTAATCATGAAATCCTCCTCTCATGTCTCTCCATTGTAGGGATCTCTGACTTAGCCCTTCAATTGTTCAAATCATATCTTTCTAATAGGCAACAGTGTGTCACACTTGGCTGATATAAATCCTTCACCTCACCTGTGTCGTGTGGTGTCCCTCAGAGTTTGATTTCCTGTCCTTTAGTGTCATGGCCCCTCAACTGGAACTGTCTTCCTCAGTCTCTCCGATATTACTCCTCTTTCTCCACCTTTAAATCTCAACTCAAAACTTTCCTTTTTGACAAACTTTTGTCTTCTGGGTGATCTCTTTTTTTTTTCTTCCTCCCACGCTCTATGTAAAGTGACCTTGGATTTGTGAAAGGCACTCTATAAATGTACCTTATTATTGTTATTATTATTATTATTGTTTTATCCAAAGAATTCTGCCTTTGACATGTCTGTCCACAGATCATTATTCTAGAAGGTTTTGGTATATTCCAAGTGTTTCTTTGCAAAAGACAGTTGAACATTGATGTTTCTATTGGATAGTAGAGATTTCCACCTTGCTCTCTTTCTTGGTTTCTTGAAGTCTGAATTAGCTGAGGTTAGAGATGTCTGCAGTCCTTTGAATGTTCTTTTGGGATCATCTATTGCTTCTTGAATGAGTTCTCGCTGTATCCTAGGGGTAATTTTGGCAAGAGTACCTTTTCTTTGAAGATTTTCCCACTGTTTCAAATCTTTACTGTTATGGGCTGAAGTCCCAGAATTGTAGGAATGGGTTTGTAACTCTTTCTTGATTGGTGAGTTTCAGGAACTTTTGAAATTTCCTTTCATCGAGGCATAGTGTTCTTAAAGAAACCTGGAAAGAGTCAATATATGGTGAAGTTTAGATTCAATAGGGCTAGCATGCCGTTGGGTCAGTCTGTGTTCAGTCAGCTATGTCTAATTATCAACAAACTCTGGTCAGCTGTTTGAGTGAGTTGCCAAGGGGGAATTCACCTCTCAAAATGGGCAATATAGGTGTTTCTTAATGGCTTAAATATAAGTAGCAATTTAGAAAAAGTTTTGTTTACTTTGCTTCCCTTTTTACATTTTGTCTTAAACAAGTCATTTTGAGAAATTTACAAAAATAGACAATATCATGGAAAGGGCAAGCTCTTCTTCACAGGACTGTACATTGCATTCTTGTGGAAGCTTTTTGACTTGAAGTTGCAATTGCCTTGTACATTGATATCTTGATTTGAGAGACTGGGAAATGAATCTCTAATTGTGCACTCACTCTTGCCATTTTCACATCTGATAGCCTCAGTTGCAACAAGTCCAGCTCTATAGCTTCTGCAGTGAGGAAGTGATTACATTATACATTTTTATTCAAGGAGTTATGCAAATCTGGTATAGTGAAATGTCTGCTTCCCTGCTTGGTGCACTCATTTGCCAATTTAGCAGTTACCTTTTGAAATGGAGGGCTACAAATTTGCCTTCAGGTTTCTCTTTCCCAGCTTCCTCAGGGTTAACTAAGCTTTCTATATAAGGTTCCATTTTAGCGTGCAGCAGCAAGAAGTGAATCACCTTCTTTTATTATTTGAACTAGAAGCAATCAAATGTAGCTGGACACAGATGCGTGCCTCTCTGCAGGGCATGAGTTCCTCAGTCAGAAAACTAAAGGTATTCTAGTCAAAAAAAAGAAATTTTTATTTTATATAGCACATACCATTCCCAAGATACGTTTCAAGTGTAGCCTGTGTTCTCATCCTTTTAAATATGCAATACAATGAGGGAAGAGATTCTCTCGGGTCTCACACAGTGTAGGAGGGATAGGAATGAAACTGGCTTAGAGCCCAGTTCCTCAGCAACTTGTCTGCTGTATCTGGCTGTCAGCAGAAGAAGGAGCAGGAGCCTCATTAAACTCCATCATGCCTCACTCCATCTCCCAAGTCAGGCCTCAATAAATGGAAATTTAAGAGCCATGTTTAAGATCAAATGGGCATGCAGACATATGACACGACACAGAGAGTTCAGCAAAGTGTTACCTGTCACCAAAAAGCTCTAACTGTGGTGGATGTGTTGTATTATAATTCTAGAGCTTTTTGACCTGTAGCTGTCATTTATCACTAATGAACTTTGATCAAAGTGATGGCAGACTTTAAAATTTGCAGTTGGTATTTTGCAGAAGCAAACATTAGGGTGTCTGTAAAGCTGGCTTGACTTGTGGATTCTGCAGGGCTTTTCACCTGTTAATAAAAAACTGCAATCATCTTTTTAGTGACCCAAATAAAGTCACAATCCCTTATAATAATATTATCAAATCCAGCTTTAGTTAGATATGTTGAAAGCTCCCTGCTTCCTCAGGCTCTTACAAGTGCCAGGCGGATAGCATAAAAAGGCAGTAGGCAATAGCTTTAGATTTCAAAGAAGCCTGAGCCTCCTATCCTGCAGCAGATATCAAATTACGCCCCTTAAAGTCTATTTTCAGACTTGCCTCCTTTGTTCGTTATCTTTTAAGAATTGTACCCCCAAGTGATAGGACACAGAAATTTCCTCATAGGAATCTGTGATTATTATTTTCAGCACACTTTATATGCCACCAGAAATGTACCAATATTGCATATTCTGGAAAAATATTCTGAAAGTATTGTGCTGTAAGCACAAGGTTGCCAGATCAATCTCAAATACTGCTGTAGTGTCTTGGAGTAATTCACATAACCTGCTAGCACTTACAAAAAAAAAAAAAAAAAAAAAATATATATATATATATATATATATATATATATATACGAATGCCATGAATGTAATTACCCCAATCTATATGCTGTCAAATAAACGAACCACACACTGTGGCGCAACGTAAAGAGGCTTCACCATTGACGTCCGAGGTTCGAACCCCGAGAGGGGAGTGCAGTGAGTGTGTACGCCTGATGATCCCAGAATTAGGGCGAAACACATGTCGCGTGCTCTTTGCATTATTTGGCAGTAAAACTATGAAACATATATATATATATATATATATATATATATATATATATATATATATATATATATATATACACACACACAGTGGCGCAGTGGAGTTTGCATGTTCTCCCCGTATCTGCGTGGGTTTCCTCCGGGCGCTCCAGTTTCCTCCCACAGTCCAAAGACATGCAGGTTAGGTGGATTGGCGATTCTAAATTGGCCCTAGTGTGTGCTTGGTGTGTGGGTGTGTTTGTGTGTGTCCTGCGGTGGGTATATATTATCACACACATGCGATTAGAAGGCAGCTAAAGGGCTTAAGTAACGGTAATACTACATCAGACCAGGGGGTGGTGGAGTGTGCTGACTATCTCTCTCAGTCTCTTGCAGACCATTCCCGGGAAATCCCGCCAGGTTCCGGTGCCTTTGATGGTGTCACTTCCAGTCCTGGCGCATCTGATGACGTCACGTCCGGTCCCCGAGGACGTCACTTCCAGTTCCGGCATAGATGACATAATTTCCTCTGCTAGCCCTTAAAACCGCCATCTTACCTCTGCATATTCATTTCTGTTTTGGACACAGTCTTGTAAACAATTCACTCTTTACAAACCTTTTGCAGCCAGGATCATATTATACGGGTGGCTGCCCCAAACCTTTGTGATTGTCTGGAGTCTTTTGGGACAATATATATATCCTAAGCCTAAAATTGCAACGATTTTATCTGACTTTTTTGTCAGATAAACCTACATATATATGTTTGGTATCATTCTTTTCAGAATTTATCAAACTTTAATGGGATGTTGTTAGATTTTCAGATTATTATTCCATTTTTAAATTATAAACTAAAAAATATCAAGAACTCACATAGATAGTGATAGTGTGGGGGAGGAACGATCTCCTCAGTCTGTTCAGTGGATGCAGTGGATCTCCATGATTGACAGGAGCCTGCTCAGCGCCCGTCGCTCTGCCACGGATGTCAAACTGTCCAGCTCCGCGCCTACAACAGAGCCTGCCTTCCTCACCACTTTGTCCAGACGTGAGGCGTCCCTCTTCTTTATGCTGCCTCCCCAGCACACCACCGTGTAGAAGAGGGCGCTCGCCACAACTGTCTAATAGAACATCTGCAGCATCTTATTGTTATCTTATGTTGAAGGATGCCAGCCTTCTAAGGAAGTATAGTCACATCCTGCAAGACAAGAGTTTGTGCCAAAAGATTTAACCATGCCCGGGGCCGGAAATAAAAGACAAAGAGGAAGACAGCTGCTATACAGGCTTTTAAATGTTCGAAGTGCTGTGCTGCACATTGTCTTTCTGACACACTGGAGTTGAGGACTTTCAGCCAACACATTATTTAGCAGAAGCATGTCAACAAACAATACTAGGGTTCCTTTATACAAATGGCAATGTGTCTTTATAATGCTAGAGTATAGCTGTGAGTGCTCTTTTTTATCTTTAGCCAAGTCAGAAATTTTCTTTCTTTTTAGGTAGTCTGGTTCTTTCTTTTTAGGTAGTCTGGTGTGTATCTGAGATGTAGGTTGTTGTTTGTCATAATATAATACTTACTTTTTTATTAAGTTTCTGTAAAAAGTTAAATATACCTTGGTAGCAACTAAAGTGTTATCTATCTATCTATCTATCTATCTATCTATCTATCTATCTATCTATCTATCTATCTATCTATCTATCTATCTATCTATCTATCTATCTATCTATCTATCTATCTATCTATCTATCTATCTATCTATCTATCTATCTATCTATCTATCTATCTATCTATCTATCTATCTATCTATCTATCTATCTATCCATCCATCCATCCATCCATCCACCCATCCATCCATCCATCCTGGCTTTCTTCCCATAATATCAATAGCAAGACAAACACATTCATCCTCAGGAGCCTCAAGGGAATCAATCAAAGGAGGACATAATATGCTACATAAATAGTGTTATATTATTTGTTTCATTCATTTTTCAAAATTGCCTTATCCCATACCAAGCACACAGGATTTACTTTATTTAAACACAATGTTTGTTGTGGATTAAAAACACATTGAAGGGCCCAGTTCAGCTGAACAGTTGTACTGAGTAAGTTATATGAATCCTGTTCACTTCATCATCTTGCTTTTATTTGTTACCAAATGACTGAAAAGAAAACCAAAAAACTTACCTGAAGCACACCCATGAATCCACAAAGCATACAAAATACAAGAATTCAAAATGTCAAGACAGAATTGAACATGTTTCAATCTGTTAGCAGTAGTGCAGCTACCAAAGTAACAAAGCAGAAAGAAAAACAGAGCTATGTTCAGCCTACACTCTTACGTTTATGAATATCCTGTCTAGTTTATGTACAATACCTCAGAGGTCCACTGTTAAATGGGAGTTTTTGCACTGTAATAATGTTAAATTCTCTACAGAGCATTTTGTGATAGACCTTAGGTATAAAGCAAAGGTTTGGTTTACATGATGACATTCAGTTGAATAAGAGCCACAGGACTGCAAAACATCGATAGAACATTTAATCAAACATATCTTAAATGAAATATCTACCTGTAGTTTTCTGCGTTTTGTCTCATATCTAGGTTAATATTTATTATTAGGACTAAACCAATGCCAATACCAAAACTTGTGTTTTTTTATTTTCTCATGCATTTTCTTTGCCAACCATGATTCAGACTTCAACTGTCTTGCCTCTTCCATTATTATTTTTTATTGTTCACCAAACAGTATGTTCACATATGCTAAGGCTACTGTATCCATTTTCTCTTGCCACCATTCCCATGAATCTAAAGTATCACATTAAATAATACTTCTGTTTTAATTTTCTGACTAACTCATTCTTTTGTGTCACTCATTGGCAAGAATGGCAGAATGAGCCTGCCATAGAGGTGGTCAGAGAAATGTTTATGTAAAGTGTTATCATTTAAGTATATTGTGAGGAGAGATGTATGTTTGGTGGTAGCAGTAATAGCAGCAGTAGTGGTAGTATTTTCACATTTACAGAGCACAGTGAAATGTATATCTGCACGTCCAAGCAACTGCAACACGTCATCACTCTCCAGAGCCATAATGAAAAATTCATTTTATGAAATAGAAAATAAAAATCACCTTACTTGGTACTGTCGTGCTTAGGTCATTTTATGCTGTCTATTTACTGAGAATGACCATTTTGGCATGTGACTTGTTTTGTGATTTAAATCATGACCGCCAGTGTAGTCTGATACACCCAGCAACTCAACTGAACCAGTCCACAACTCGCCCTGGGTTTGTTTTTGTTCTTAAGTTGTAGGTGTGGGATTGTTTGCATGAGAGCTGACAACCAATGAGTGCCCAGCTGAAAGTACAATCTTTATAATACAGCTATCAGCAATAAGAAACACTGGTATTTTGGTCCTCCCAAACAGAAGACAGTCTTATCTGTCTGATGTTGTGTGTTTTACATGTCACAACAGAATGGAAAATAGGAAAAAAAGAGCAGAGAACACAGGTGAACTCACTGTATCTATTGTGGTGAACGGCTGGGTCCCATGCCCGGCCGGGACACCCCTTCAATGTGTATTCAGGGGGAGCAGCCCTGGATGGTGCAGTACCTCCCCCTAGACACTGGATGGCCGCCCCCCTGGGTTGGAGCGGTGCCTCAGTCTCTCGCAGGGCTTCATGGGAGATGGAGTTCTCCACAGCCCTGTTGAGGTCTGGGGTGGCCACCAGGGGGTGCGACATGGGTCCCTGAGCCCAGCTGGACTAATCTTCAGCCTCACCCGGGAGTGCAACCGGAAACAGGTGATCAATCACCTGGAGCATTTCTGGGTGGGTCATAAAAGGAACCAGCAACCACCACTCAACTGTTGAGTTGGGTGGAAGGAGGACAAAGCTGTGGAGGAGTGGTGGTGAAGGAGAAAAGGAGTATTGTGTGTCTTGTACTTGGGACTTTGTTGTGGCTGGAGGGATTATGGGGAAGATGTGCCCTCCAGCTGAAGAAAATTAAAAGTTTATTTTATTTTACAAGTGCCTCCCGTATCAAATCTGTGTTTGGTCAGGTGCTAAATAGCGTTTTATTACACTATAAAGCATTCATGCAGCCACTAACTCTGTCAGGCAGCTAATTACTAGCTATCAAAAAACTGCAGAGCACACAGTACTTTGGAAATGTGCGACTGCGCTGGAAAGTCATTATGAAGTCCTCTAATTTGACATACCTTGCAATTTCTAAACATGTAATCTGACATCCACTGGCAATGAGATCAGTAACTGCAGCTGTCAAGTATGACATCCCCTCTGACTAGAAGTCATATATCAGCTTTACTTTCCCCTCTTGTACACTACACGATTTTAACTTTCTGTATTATTGGGCTCAGATTTCAACTTTGTCCTTAGAAGATAGAAATTATCAGCTAGAGCAGCGTTTCTCAACCTTTAAGTATTTGCGACCTGAGTTTTTCGCGCCCCCCCTAACATTTTTTTGAAACCCTAATAAAATTTATTCCTATATTTTTTGCTGCAGATACACTGCTACAAGTTTTAAATTTCCCTACAAATAGTGAAATTACGCCACATATGGCAACATTCGCGCCCCCTTTTTTGTTACCTACGGGGGCGTGCCCCACAGTTTGAGAACCGCTGAGCTAGAGAATTAAATGGACCCTTTCAAGCAAAACTATGTTTAATTCTAGATACATTTCCTAATTCAACCTGTGAATTCCACACTGTAGGGATAAGTAATAGATCACTTACAATCTAACTACTCACACCTATAGATGATGGAAGAAAAGTCTTACCAGTGGCTGACTGGCTAATACAAGATGATATTTGGTTTGCCTTTTATTCTGTAGTCTTGGTGTGTGCCTTTTATAGCAGCTTGTGTAAGCAAATACGTTGAAAGACATTGTATAAAAATAAAGATTAATTATGTTCACACAGAACACTTTACCCAGATTACCATCAATGAATTATATCTATATGGATAAGGAATGTCAATTATAATTATTGTGCAAATGATAAAAGTAATTAGCAATCCAAGGCCATATGGCATGCTAAAGTAATGTGATGGCATCTCAAGATGTGGCATGCTGTTAATGTGCATAAAGATAAGCTTTTGTAAAGTGTCTCAGTCCTGAGTTCTGTAGAACTTGTTTAATTAGGTTCCCTCACTTTTTATGTCCTTGGAGAGCAGCAGCCCACACCAATACTGCCTTCCTCAGTAACTTGCTTTTTCTTAACTCTCCCACATTTAGCTCCCTTATACTGGCTCAGCTCTGCATTGTGGAAATCAGTTTTTGCATTTTTAGTTTTGGGAACACAGCATCTAGTTTTATTTGTTTCTCATAAAATCTCATAGGGATTTTATGAGAGTAAAAATAAATTGAGGACTTTTCCAGGAGCAGGATTGAATAGCAAAAAGATTACTGAAACTGGCAGTCCTGTTGGGATGAAAGTCAGCTGATGGGGGGGGGGGGGGGTTTGGGGGCAAAGGCCAAACCCTGGGGGCTTAATTACTGTTTAACAAAGGAAGTCTGCTTAGTGAATGGCTTTTCACTGATTGGCTAATTGGATTATTGGTTAATTGATTAGATTTGCATTAATGAAAGACACCATGACAGTCAGCCCCCATGTGATTTGTCTGGGCTTCCAGGTCTGAGAAAATAACGGACGAGCCTCTAAAAAGCAATTATAGTAATATGTGGAATGAAGTAACATGCATTTATCTGTCTATTTTCTGGAATTTGTTTGTCTACTGGAAGATTCCAGGAATTTTAAACTTATATTGGTGGTATCAGATACAAGATTCAAAGAACCATTCACTGGGTTACAAACATACACACACACTTAATCAAATTCGGTCTATTTAGACTTATGAGTTCACCTTTGGGTGGAAAACAATTATTATTTACATTTTTGGCTAATACCTTTACTGAAGGCAACTTACAGCATTTCAGCTTGAAGTGACTTGCTCATGGTCACACCATGTCAGTATCAGGATTTGAACCCATCTCAGGGATTGAAGCCCAAAGCCTTAACCACTATGCCACACTGCCTGCCAAAATGTTGTACCCAAAGAAATTCACAGTGAAAAACAGGGACAATATTTGTGTGGAAATGAACCCTGGTCCATGGAGATGTTACACTGAAGTGTGAACTGCTGTACTGTGAAGCTGTTAAACATATTGATTTTAATTTTATCCATTATATGCTTTTAAAGTCATTCTTCACACCTTACAAACATGACTAAGATGTTGTGCTAAAGTGATCCTGCAGTATTACTCCACTTTCTGTCTCCTGCTGATTTTGTTCTGAATATCACAATCTTTCACCACTTTATGCCTCTCCTTCAACCACACTGCTTCCCTTTACACTGCAACAAAATGCTCATGCATATTCTACACTATGTGGTACATTACTCCTTTAATAATAATAATAATAATAATAATAATAAAACATTTTATTTATATAGCACCTTTCCCATCATTCTACACTGGTGACACATAACAACATAAGAAATTTGACAAAGAAGAAGAGACCATTCAGTCCATCAAGCCTGTTTGTTTAGCTAATAGCTAAGCTGTCCCAATATCTCATCCTGATTCTTCTTAAAGGTTGTCAAGGTTTCTGCTTCAACTATATGTCTTGGTAACTTGTTCCAGAGTCCCATGACTCTTTGCACAAAGAAATTCTTCCTGGTTTCAGTCCCAAATGCTCTTCCTTTTAATTTCCACTGATGCCCCCAAGTATGTGATTCACCCTTAAGCTGAAAGAATTTTGTTGGATCTACATTATCAATGCCTTTGAGGATTTTGAGGACCTGAATGAGGTCCCCATGCAGTCTCCTCTGCTCAAGACTGAATAGGTTTAATTCTCTGAGTCCGTCAGAGTAGGACATGTCCTTAAAGTTCTAGGATACACCTGGTTACACTCCTCTGCACAGCTTCAAGTGCTGCTATATCTTTCTTATACTGTGGTGACCAGAACTGCACACAATACTCCAGATACAGTGTTACGAGTATATGATATAGTTGGAGCATAACATCCCTTGATTTAAATTCAACAGTTAGTTTTTATTATTTTAGTTAGACGTCACCTATCACCTTGCTCCATTGTAGTGTGCTGCACGCTACCCAGACCTGCTCTGCTCTTCTCTAAATTATCTCCAAGATTTTAGCAATAACACAGTTCTCCTTCTCTTTCCTTTAGTAGTGGCAGTGCATATTCTAAATACATACAGTTTAACGGAAATTACCTGTTCCTGCTGTTGTCAATGCCTTTATGAAACCGGGGGTGTAGTGACGTAATCTGTGATGTATGAGTATTTAGCCTGTTTTAAAGGATTAGATTTTTTTCCATTTTGTTAACATGATTACCTTTAAGTTTGATGACTTGAGCTGAACAGTTCTCATTTGTGATTTTCCCTTCATAGTCCATGACAGACAATACCACCCACATAAATTAAATTAACATACTTAAATGCACTTTCACAATAGGTTTTGCATTAAATTACACAAATAGTCGTAAGTATCCCTGATATAAGAAAGGCCCCAAAAATACATTATCAGCAGGTCAATTTGAGTACTATCTGCTTTGTCTGCTTGGCACAATGTGACATCATCATAATGGTGTTTGTAATGACTTCAGTGAAGCAAGACGTTTTCTAACTCTGAGTATTTGATTTTTTTTTTCTTTCAGTAACAGTAATTGTTCTTTTGTTGGAGTCTCTAGCACAAGGTTACCATTAGTATTTGGCTGTAGATGATGGAAGAAGAAAGCCAACTGAGGCACTGGATAGATGGCTCTGATTACAGCTCTGAGAAAACTTGACATTTTATCTAGGATGAACATGAAAGAGTTTGTAGATAACTAGCTAAAATTCATGAGGCTTAAGGAAAATTGCAGTCATAAAAAGTATAGAGCAAAAACACTAGAAAAACAAAATAGTGAGAAGTGAGCTCCAAGGCTGACAGTGGAGTTGCAGGCAAAGTATAAATGTGTGTGTTTGCTAATGAAGTAACAAGATATTTAGCTTTACAGTCAAATTTGTTGATATGGAACCTGTACCGACTGCACTAAATGACAGCACTTTGAGTGAAGAATGGAATTGGGAGAAGAGAAGAAGACATGTAAACTTTCCAAAGTCATAACTGGAAAATAAATAATTCAGAAAAATACGGTCAGGTTATAAAACCAAAAATTGTAGTCAGATGATACTGTTATGATTGCTGAATCAGAGGAAAAGCTGCAGAAAATTGTTGATAAAATAGCTCGTGAATGTGAGAAATGAGGCCTGAGGATCAGTTGAAAAAAGATGGAATGTATTGTTGTGTTCAATATGAAGGACGCTCCTATCTGGAACATCATAGTTACTAGTTGGAAAGTTAGACAAATAAATAGTTCACTTGAAAAGTGAACACATCTAATGGAAGTACGATTATGAAATCAAAAAGAGAATTAGGATGGCTAAAGATGCCATCATCAAGCTAAGATCAGGAGTCAAGAGAGCTATGTCTTCCCTGTTCTTGCAAATGGATGAGAGCATAGGACAAATTCTCGTACTATGGAAAAGAAAATTGCATCAGCAGAGTTGTCGTTCCTAAGGCACATTATGGAAGTCATTTGGACAAGCCACACTTCCAGTTAAGTAAGTTCTGTTAAGATCTGGCTACAGAAGAATGTTGCTACAGAACAGTGAGTTATGGAAGGCTATAGTCACCAATGTCCGGTTTAAATATGGCGCCTAGTTAGATAGATGGATAGATAGCCAGGGGTGTAGCAAGAAAGTCAAGAAACAGTAAAGGTGTGCAAACTGAGCCAAATATGCAAGCCAAAGTCAAGAAAAACAGTCATAACCAATAATCACATTTAATGCAAAGATATTAATGCTTAGGTTTTCAGTTGTATCAACAAACTTGGATAAATTAGGAACTGCACAACACTGACCTTTTAAACCATTGTGGTAATCACGTTTCCTGCCATCTTTTCTGACAAATGTAGAGGAAGCATCAGAATAACGGCCTTATAATTAAGATGCCCACAAGAAAAACAAATGGCATTAACATGCATCCATACCAGAGCGATTTTTGTGGGTTTTGAAAATGACTATCCTTTCTGATTTACTGAAGTTTAGTTCTACACGTAATAGATGTAAGATGTCTGTCATCATTTTAGATGATTCCTACAAACTGATTAGAACAGTACATGCCGTATTTGTTTCTTGACCCCACCAACTGGACATTTTGCATCTGTTGTTTGTTTCATCAAAAAGTGCCCAAACCAAATTCCTAGTAAACCCTCTTGTCCCAACAAATACAGGTACAACCTTACCAAAGGTGAAGTTCAGGCACAATGTACTCTGCACCACTATGATGATATTATCATCATACTGTATCTGCAGACAATGGCAGTGTGATGGTAGCCTGGTAGAAGGACCTTTATATTGAAGAACCTCCAAAATAACCCTCTTATAAAGCTGCCTGTCTTTCCTTCACACAGGATCTGACAGTTGATTACCAGGAGGAGGAAAGTTCTATCATGTCTCTTCTAATCAGCTGAAAGGAACTGCTGTTGAAAACCAACAGATATCTCAATTTTACCTTCTCCCCAAATCCACAAACCAAACAATCCTGGACATCCTATTGTTTTTGAATGCTGCTTTCCCAATATTTCAAATTTCCTCAACAGTCTTATGAGACCACTGACTGTATCCCTTCCAATGTAAAGGTTTCATGGTCCTTACTGATAGATAGATAGATAGATAGATAGATAGATAGATAGATAGATAGATAGATAGATAGATAGATAGATAGATAGATAGATAGATAGATAGATAGATAGATAGATAGATAGATAGATAGATTTATTTTATATCTCCCCAAGTGGAAATGAATTTACAGTAGCTCAAGAAAAAAATATACTGTCACACAACTGCACCTTGGGGACAGCTTAAAGTCTCTGGTGGTGGTAATTTCTCAATAATCTGCAAAATGACAATGTTTGCTAATGCCTCTTCTCTTTCTCCATCTACAGACTTGATGATTGACAGCCCTGCTACCTCTGATGTCACATTATGGTGTGCATCGCCCTGGACCCACCTCTTCCCATCTGATCTGTACTTAACCACAAGTGTTGAACTCTTGGAGAAGTCACTTTGAGACTTGTGTCTATAATGACATCTTTTTCCCTTTTTAAATACCTTTATAACTCATGTTTATTTTCATTTATACAGGGCTTACCTGCAGATGCCCCAAACATTTATACTTGGCTGTGTTTATCACTACTATATATATATAAAACATTTACATGTATTTGCTCAGAAGACGCTTTTATCCAAACCGACTTACAAAAGTGGTAAACAATTGAAACAAAACACACTTAAGATCTTCTAGCTTGATTAAGAGAGCTGTTGCTACTGATTTCAGGCTTGTAGGTGGCAGAAAGATGGTCAGATCTGCTCAGTTGTAGTGCAGGTTTACATTTAAAGGCATTGACAGTCACACAGAGCAAGCCAATCTTGTTGTGTCCACAAATCCAATATGCTAAAGGAAGTTTGTTTGTTCCAGTGTCCCTCTTGTTAAGTCAATAGCACTGTAAGGTCTGACTGATTAATTTATTAGTATGTTAGTACAGAATGAATCACTTCAGTTAATAAACATTAATCAGGGTGACGGAACTTATCTCCCTAACAGTAACTTGGACAATTTCAGTCAGTATTTCAATGACTGGATAACACTCTTTAGTTTTAATTGTGGTCATTTTTTCACTGTTGCTTATTCACTCATTTCCAGTCCTCCTCTTTACTTTTTCACTAAATCTGGTCATAACAGGTGAAAAAAACATTAAGTATTAAAATGGCATCTGAAATCAGAGGTTTATGCTGGCTTTGTGCAATAAACAAAAGCCACAGTACCTGAACTCACTGTGACTTGGCACAATGGGGTTAATCTAACTTATTGAAAGTGATTGAACACCCCACATTTATGGAGATGGGCCAGTTCTGAGTGTTTTGCATCTTACTTTAATCCTTCCATCTTTAGACAAGCTGCTTCTGCAGTAATGTGCAATAGGCAGTGGTGTTTACAGTGCTACTAGCTGAATACAGGAACAATTAATATACTGTATCCCATTTTACATTCTCAGAGTGTCTTTCACTCTCTCATGTAACAGACAAAGGTAGCCATCAGATTTTTCCAATCCTCTTTTGTTCACCCTGTGACAACTTTTAAGTTCTCAGCTTGTCCAAAAGGAAGTTGATATGGACCAACCGCTCGGGTCTACATCTGCGATGAATGCAGCATATCTTTGATTTAAAAAAAAAAAACCAAAACATTACATCTCTGTACACAATCATTCCTCATGATGAAGATCTCATTGCCCTCAGACAGGCATTCAGCAGATAGTTGAGGATCCTTCAATGAACACCAACATCAGACTTGCTGAACTGGTTCTTACCCTCAGTACCTTTTCTTTTGAGAATAACTTTTTTGCATTGGGTACTAGAATGGGACCTAGCTATTTTTCGTTCTTTCCTCCCTATGGTTTGTACTAGACCTGTACAAAAGATTTGCCAGCAATTGTGTTGGTGCCACCTCTTGCTCCAGAAGTCAGCTACAGAAATTCAATAATGGTTTTACTAGTTTCCATACATCTTCTCAGGTATACAGTCAATGTTTCCACCACAGCTCTACCATTTTTAGATATCAGTCTTTCTATCAGCTTTCCAGGCCTTAAAACCTCTGTTTGTTACTAGCCAACTGTTTCAGACAGTTACCTCCTCTACAGCTGTTTCCATTCCTGGTACACTGAACATTCTCTGCCTCTTTTGCACTTTCCTAGACTCTGTCACCTTTGCAGAGATGAGTTGACTTCTCTACTGAAGTCCTCAGAATGAGGAGTTTCTTCATTGATAGAGGATACTCTTCTCATATTGTGGATGGGGTCCGTAATCAAACAAGGAGTAGACCTTGTAATATGCACACTAAGAGCAGACCCAATAATTGAAATCAGCCTTCCACTGGATCCACCTTGGAACTCTATCTTTCCCAAAGGTCATCAAACAAAATTTCCCAATTTTGCAGTCTGGTCCTTCCACCAGAGCCTTTTTTCCTAACCCTTTCTTTTTCTTCTTTTATTGACCACCTAACCTATCTAGATTTCCCATCCGCACCTCACTTCACATTCCTCACCATGCACTTTGACTTGTAACAGGTACTGCTCAGTCACTTGCCATATATATCACCAATAATACCCTTTTATGTGGTTCTTCTGATAAA
>NC_041403.2:124558273-124565773 GCF_900747795.2 Erpetoichthys calabaricus
GTTCCGTCCGATATTTGGATGGATGACATATCATGGAGGGTGGGTGTGTCTGGGGAAATGTCATTTAATTAAATAAGCATATCTGGACTAAGGTAGTTTCGTTTTGTGGAGACGTGATTCCATTTCCTTTGCTGACACCGACTGCTGGCAGAGTGGAGCACAGCAAGTTTAGGTGTGGGCGGTCACGTCCGGGCGGCTGTAGAACCTGGCGTGCACGCTTTACCTCATGTTTAGTTCACAGGTCGTGAAGTGGGCGCCACCTACTGACTCTGGGAAGCCGCTGCGTTTGACTCTGGGGCGCCGCGGCGCATTTGTACTACAGCGGATTCATTGTGTGGGCACCTTCGTTCATTGTTGTTGCATTCGTTCATTGTGTCTATCCATACAGGCTCCTTTTGTATTTCCGTTAGTTGAGGTCTTTCATTGTGGAGCGTGACGTGTTTGCTTCTGGTGTGTCTGAAGTGGGCGCCACCTACTGATTGTGGGAAGCCGCTGTGTTTGAGCGCAGTGCGCATGCGTTTCGGTGTGTCCGTGCATAAATTAAACTGTGCATAAATGAAACTGTGGTTTAGTAATATAGATATACATACATATATATACACACACATACATATATATGTATGTATGTGTGTGTTATATGTATGTGTATATATATATATATATACAGTGATCCCTCGCTATATCGCGCTTCGCCTTTCGCGGCTTCACTCTATCGCGGATTTTATATGTAAGCATATTTAAATATATATCGCGGATTTTTTTGCTGGTTCGCGGATTTCTGAGGACAATGGGTCTTTTAATTTCTGGTACATGCTTCCTCAGTTGGTTTGCCCAGTTGATTTCATACAAGGGACGCTATTGGCAGATGGCTGAGAAGCTACCCAACTTACTTTTCTCTTTCTCTCTCTTGCGCTTTCTCTGATCCTGACATAGGGGGTGTGAGCAGGGGGGCTGTTCGCACACCTAGACGATACGGACGCTCGTCTAAAAATGCTGAAAGATTATCTTCACGTTGCTACCTTCTGTGCAGCTGCTTAGTGAAGCGACATGCTGCACGGTGCTTCACATACTTAAAAGCTCGAAGGGCACGTAATTGATTTTTGCATGTTTGTTTTTCTCTGTCTCTCTCTATCTCTCTCTCTCTCTCTCTCTCTCTCTCTCTCTCTCTCTCTCTCTCTCTCCCTGCTCCTGACGGAGGGGGTGTGAGCTGCCGCTTTCAACAGCTTTGTGCTGTGGTGCTTCACATACTTAAAAGCGAAACAGCCCTATTGATTTGTTTGCTTTCTCTGTCTTTATGACAGTCTCTGCTCCTGACGCACACTCCTTTGAAGAGGAAGATATGTTTGCATTCTTTTAATTGTGAGACAGAACTGTCATCTCTGTCTTGTCATGGAGCACAGTTTAAACTTTTGAAAAAGAGACAAATGTTTGTTTGCAGTGTTTGAATAACGTTCCTGTCTCTCTACAACCTCCTGTGTTTCTGCGCAAATCTGTGACCCAAGCATGACAATATAAAAATAACCATATAAACATATGGTTTCTACTTCACGGATTTTCTTATTTCGCGGGTGGCTCTGGAAAGCAACCCCCGCGATGGAGGAGGGATTACTGTATATATATATATATATATATATATATATATATATATATATATATATATATATGTATATATATATATATATGTATGCGTGTGTTATATGTATGTATGTATGTATATATATATATATATATATATGTATATATATATATATATGTATGCGTGTGTTATATGTATGTATGTATGTATATATATATATATATATATATATATATATATATATTATACAGTAATCCCTTGCTATATCGCGCTTCGCCTTTCGCGGCTTCACTCCATCGTGGATTTTATATGTAAGCATATTTAAATATATATCGCGGATTTTTCGCTGCTTCGCGGGTTTCTGCGGACAATGGGTCTTTTAATTTCTGGTACATGCTTCCTCAGTTGGTTTGCCCAGTTGATTTCATACAAGGGACGTTATTGGCAGATGGCTGAGAAGCTACCTGGCTTACTTTTCTCTTTCTTTTGCGCTGACTTTCTCTGATCCTGACGTAGGGGGATTGAGCAGGGGGGCTGTTTGCACACCTAGACGATACGGACGCTCGTCTAAAAATGCTGAAAGATTATCTTCACGTTGTGATCTTTTGTGCAGCTGCTTCCTGAAACGACATGCTGCACGGAGCTTCGCATACTTAAAAGCTCGAAGGGCACGTATTGATTTTTGATTGAAAAACAAACTCTGTCTCACTTTGTCTGCTCCTGACGGAGGGGGTGTGAGCTGCCGCCTTCAACAGCTTTGTGCCGCGGTGCTTCACATACTTAAAAGAAAAACAGCCCTATTGATCTGTTTGCTTTTCTCTATCTCTGTGACATGATCTGCTCCTGACAAGCACTCCTTTGAAGAGGAAGATATGTTTGCATTCTTTTAATTGTGAGACGGAACAGTCATCTCTGTCTTGTCATGGAGCACAGTTTAAACTTTTGAAAAAGAGACAAATGTTTGTTTGCAGTGTTTGAATAACGTTCCTGTCTCTCTACAAACTCCTGTGTTTCTGCGCAAATCTGTGACCCAAGCATGACAATATAAAAATAAACCATATAAACTTCGCGGATTTTCTTATTTCGCGGGTGGCTCTGGAATGCAACCCCCGCGATGGAGGAGGGATTACTGTATATATATATATATATATATATATATATATATATATATATATATATATATATATATAATATGTATGTATGTGTATATATATATATATATATATAATATGTTGTGTGTGTATATATGTGTATGTATATCTATATATATATAATTCACTAAGCCAGAAGACAAGTAGCCACCCATGGAAAGCACGCCGGAAGGGGTGTGGATTCAGTAAACCGCCGACAAGTAAGACGCCAATGGCGCACGCAGGAAGGAGCCACGCCCACCAACTCTTAGACCATTGGATACGACGACAACTCGCAGAGCCACGCCCACCAACTCGGACGCGACGCCTCGAAAAACGTGCCGTCATTTCTGTTTGTCTGTGCCACAGTCCACATGCAGCTCTGAGCCACGTTGACTTTTCATTAGTCAACCTCAGTGGAACCTTGTTTCACACAGAGGCAGCGCGAGAGAGAGAGCCGTGCACACACACAGGCAGCCCGAGAGAGACAGCCGCGCACACACACAGGCAGCGCCACAGAGAGACAGAGGCACACACACAGGCAGCGCGAGAGAGAGAGATGCGCAATCCTTTAAAACTGAGGTTAAAACACAATGAAGGAAGCAGTCTTTAAAAACCAATAAGCCCTGTGCCTCTTTTTCATTAGCGTCTCACCTATTCCCCGACCGGCGTCCACCGCATCCGCGACAAACATGCGTCTTCTTAGATGGTCCTGCAGGAACACGGAAGACGTTTCCCCGCCCACCAACACTCCGTTTTCCCCAGCCCGCGTCAGCCCTCGCTGCTCATGTGCCCGGATGCAAAAACTCACCGACCACCCAGTTAGTCCCTTTCGTCTGTGCTAGGAGTCCAGATGCACCTCTGAGCCACGTTGACTTTTCATTATTCGTTTCGGTTACGACACCGGACCACGTCCACCATCGAAAACCATGGGAGACGAACAACGAAGCCCAGCCCAGAAACTCTACCCCTCCGCCAACTCGAACAGCTCATCAAACACATACTCGCTTTGGTCTGTGTTGCTGTCCAAATCCAGCTGTGAGCCACGTTGACTGTTCTTTTGCCCTCCATGGCTACGGCTTCAAATGTATTTCATGGAAACAACACTTCTTTCAATGTTATAGAGAAAAGCCAAGCAAAATGACACCTTTTATAGGCTAACTAAAAAGATTACAATATGCAAGCTTTCGAGGCAACTCAAGCCCCTTCTTCAGGCAAGATGTAATCAATGTTATAGAAATTCCTGCATCAGGTAACTGTTTGTTTCTATCAGTCGGGTTTTTTTTGGAATAATGTCATTGACGAAACTGTTGCTCTCAAATTTTGAAACATGGCTGTTGGCTTTGTTTGCCAGCATCGGGATAATGTCGGCGAGGTGGTCACAAACTGCAACAACTAACCACACAAGGACGCCCTGTCTCTCGAGGCATTCACACTGCCGGAAGACAACCATGGGATACGCAGAAAATAGCCATGTCAGTCAACGCAGATCAGACACCCAGGTAAATAACACTGAATAATCAATAGCTGCAACTACTTTGCCTGCCCCCACTCCTCACCTGAGTCAGTTTCGTCTGTGTTCAGCACTGTTTCCCAAACTCGGTCCTGGTGAACCCCTGTGGATGCAGGGTTTTGTTCCAACCAGATTCCTAATCATTAATGCCGGTGAAACTCATCCGGGATAAGTCGGTTTTTCAAACCCAGCCGTGTAGCAGATTAGTCTAGCAGACTAGCTGTATGTAATAATCCGAGATGAATGCGCGCTCTCGCACTGCATGAAAAGCCAATGTATATTGACTCTAGAAAACATGCTCAGCAAGTCTTTGATAGGCTGCAACAAAATGATGAAATAACGAGCACATTTTTTTTACACAAGCTGGGTGGGTGGGTGTTAGTTAGTTAATTAGTTACTCGAAGGATTTCAAGATTTAATATATGCACAAGCGGTAACACTGTAAAAGCAGCCCAAACCAGAAAAGACGGGTCGCGGATAATTTGCCTTTTATTTTAACATGAAGACAATTTCCTGTTAGATTTGCCTTTGCCATGACAATTAATAAGGCAAAGGGCCAAACTTTCAAAAACATGGCTAGCGGGTTATACGCTCGCACTGATTACGTCCCTGCCCTTTGTTCACACCCCTCAACCCCAACCCCCCCCCCCCCAAAGGTACTACCATGGTTGAGTGACTTGGTGGATTATATATAGAAAACAAGCCAAAACCGCAAACAACAATAAAAAGTCTACGTGACTCACAAGTGCATGTGGACTGTGCAAAGAGGAAAAAGACTCAGGTGACGAGTTGGGGGTGGGCACATGAAATGTTACTTTTCTTGGTGATTTATTACATTTCCGATTTTTCAAATGTTAATTTTCTCCCTGTGCTTAAAAATCATTAAAAAAGCGGCCTGATTATGCGGCGTAGTGTACGCAGCGGGTTGGCTAGTATATATATATACTCAGACTCGAAAGCCGGCAATCCACCACAATTCCCCCCCCTTAGCGAAGCCAACTAGGGCGAAGCGTCCAGCCCCGCAAGGGACGTCCTCCTCCAGGAGGACGCGTTAGCCGGACCTTGGCTACGTTGTCTAGGCACCCCAGCGAACCTTGGGGGAACGGTGTATCTTCTGTCCCACCGCTCCCCTGTCCTCCGGGGACAACTTCGCCACACGTGGCCCGGCCGACGGCAGTTGTAACACCGACGATGCCCTCCTGGTTGTCTCCCTCTGCGAGACCAGAAACATCTCGGAAATTCCGTCAGCATCATCTCCGCCCCTTTCTCCGCCAAGGATGGTTCTACGGCCGCTTTGCTGCTCTCGGCCCTTTTCTCTATCTTGTCAGGAGCCCCGCGTTTTACCTTGTGGATCTCCTGTTTACTCTGGGGCTTGTGCACAGCGTGAGGCTCTCTATGGAGAAGAGAGAGCCTCTTTGCTGTTTGCACGCCCGTTGTCCTATGCATTATAGGAGGCGGCGTCATTAGTACCACATCGTTCCAGGTAACAGCACTTTCCAGCTGCCCCGGTTTGATTGGCACTTCTTCCGCCCCTCCAGTAACGAGCGACAACTCCCTCATCACGCGGGTCGGGGTCGCAAGGTCCGTATTGCTCCGGGAAGCCGTCTCGTACCGCTGTCCCGGTTCGATCGACCTTCACCTGACCACTCAGTCACCATGCCACGCTCAACTGTCGGGTTCACAGCGCTTTGACACCCGCTACTTATTAATTGCGGTGCCGGCTCGCACTGTGTCCCCTTATGATATACGGTACAGATTTCACCTACCTGCACCGCCACATTAATCGAGACCAGGGCTTCACGGCCTAATCGCCGCAGGTACTCCTGTAGTCCTTTCAACGGCGCTTCGGCTGTAGCTCCCAGCTCCTCCACATGCTCCTTCAAGTCCTTTAGTCCCTGGAAGAAAGCATACACTGGCTTGAGATACTTCTCGAGCTCCCGTAAGTCCACCAAGTTACTTGTTTCGGCCGGAGGTAAGTTTGCTTCCGCATTCGTCTCACCTGCCGGCCGGGAGCCAATGAGCACGTCCGCTCCTGGCACGTGCTCTGCTGGGCTTCGCGGAGGCTTCTGGGACATGGAGTCCGAAGAGGAACGGGTAGCCTCCAGTGGCTGACTGCGATCTGCCTCTTTTAATTTGTCGGCAGACCGTTCAGTCACCTCCCGCTCCTTTTTACCTCTTTTTAATTGTGGCGCTGCTTCGCTCGCCGTCCCCTTCCCTTTCAGGAAGCTCGGATCCGTCAGGGAACGAATGACCTCACCTAGGGACCCGAACTGACCGTCACCTTCCCAGCGTCCATTGCGCGCGATCATGCGACGTGGGGTGGCGAATAGACAGGTCCCTTCATGGTCAGGTGACTTCGTATTTTCCTTACGTCTGTCCCAGCCTGCACCAGGATGGTCCACGTGATCGTCCTCCGCGAATAGGATCCCCAGGTGTACATCCACAGATTCCTCGACTTCGTGGCCATCTTGCCAAGTTATGAGGCATGCGTCTTTCTTATATGACATCCCGAACCGCTCGGCTTCTGCAAAACAAGACAACACAGTTCCTTGCGCCTCGGGCTTTATCGCGACACATACCTCCGACTTATGAGGGATTGCTTCAGGCTCCAGCACAGTCCTCTCTTCACTGCTTTGCTGTTGCCTTAGCCAGTGCTCTCTCACAGCGTCGATCTCGTCCCTGGTTTCCGCAGGACCCGTCAGGTAAGACCACAGCGTCGCGGCGTCCTCTGGTGGCCACATTTCTGCGAGTTTCTGTACTGTTTGGGCTCGCTCATTCTTTCTTTTGGATTTCTTTCCCATCGCGGTCCGAAGGCTTGCAGTTGCAGCGCTCTCTGTAGTGGGGTGTTGTTGCACCTCCGTGTGTTCGAGAGGGACCTTCACAGGGTTTTCTGCCACCACAAAATTTAAATAAAGTACAGGTCCCCTGCCAACAGACGGCCAGAGAATCCTGCCGACTACGCCAGTGTAGCAGTAGAGGCGTGGAGCCACCTCTAACATCCTCAGGTACCACTCCAGACACTGGATAAAAGTACAAGACTCTTTTATTTTGTTGTCTTCACGTGCACAAAGCACCCTCCACTCCACACTCATAAATCACAATAATAAACTCTCACAAATCACTAACAATACCAATCCTCCTCGCCCAGACACTTGCCACACTACCTCCCAGCTCAGCTCAGCGTCTGGGCTTTCCCACAATCCTTTTATACACCCTGACCCGGAGGTGTTCCTGTCCCACAGTCCACAGTTCCTTATTCCTTCCGGGTCAGGGTAAACAGT